>NW_027422635.1:0-12500 GCF_048934315.1 Petromyzon marinus | reverse complement strand
CACCACCACTACAACCACCACCACTCCAACCACCACTACAACCACCATCACCACAACCACCATCAGCACCACGACCACAACCACCGCCACCACCACAACCACCACCACCACTACACTGGTTGTGGTGGTTGTGATGGTGGTGGTTGTGGTTGTGGTGGTTGTTGTGGTGGTGGTTGTGGTGGTTGTTGTGATAGTGGTTGTTGTGGTTGTTGTTGTGGTGGTTGTGGTGGTGGTTGTGGTAGTTGGAATGGTGGTTGCTGTGGTTGTGATGGTGGTTGTTTTGGTTGTTGTGGTGGTTGTGGTGATGGTGGTAGTTGTGGTGGTGGTGGTGGTTGTGATGGTGGTTGTTGTTGTGGTGGTGGTTGTTGTGGTGCTGGTTGGGGTGGTGGTTGTGGTGGTTGTGGTGGTGGTTGTGATGGTGGTGGTTGTTGTGGTGGTTGTGGTGGTGGTTGTGGTGGTAGTTGTGATGGTGGTTGTTGTGGTTATTGTTGTGGTGGTTGTGGTGGTTGTGGTGGTGGTGATGGTGGTGGTGATGGTGGTTGTAGTGGTGGTGGTGGTTGTGGTGGTGGTGGTTGTGGTGGTGGTTGTGATGGTGGTGGTTGTGATGGTTGTGGTGGTGGTTGTGGTGGTGGTGGTTGTGGTGGTTGTGGTGATGGTTGTGGTGGTTCTGATGGTGGTGATGGTGGTGGTGGTTGTGGTGGTTGTGGTGATGGTGGTGGTTGTGGTGATGGTGGTGGTTGTGATGGTGGTGGTTGTGGTGATGGTGGTGGTGATTGTGGTTGTGGTGGTGATTGTGGTTGTGGTTGTTGTGGTGGTGGTGATGGTGGTTGTGGTGATGGTGGTTGTGGTGATGGTGGTGGTGGTGATGGTGGTGGTGGTGATGGTGGTGGTGGTTGTGATGGTGGTGGTTGTGATGGTGGTGGTTGTGTTGGTTGTGGTGGTTGTGATGGTGGTGGTTGTTGTGATGGTTGTGGTGGTGGTTGTGGTGGTGGTTGTGGTGATGTGGTTGTTGTGGTGGTTGTGGTGGTTGTGATGGTGGTGATGGTGGTGGTTGTGGTGGTGTTTGTGGTTGTGGTGATGGTGATAGTTGTGCTGATGGTGGTGGTTGTGGTAGTGGTGATGGTTGTGGTTGTGATGATGGTTGTGGTGGTTGTGGTGACGGTGATGCTGATGGTTGTGGTGGTGATGGTGGTTGTGGTGGTTGTGGTGATGGTGGTAGTTGCGATGATGGTGGTGGTTGTGGTGGTGGTGCCACCACCACAACCACCAACACAACCGCCAGCACTACAACCACCGTTGTAGTCACCACCACTACAACCACCACCACTACAACCACCACGACTCCAACCACCACCATCACTACAACCACCATCACCACCACAACGACCATCAGCACCACCACCACAACCACCACCACCACCACCACAACCACCACCACTACAGCCACCACCACTACAACCACCACCACAACCACCACTACCACTACAACCACCATCACCACCACCACAACCACCATCAGCACCACCACCACAACCACCACCACTACAGTCACCACCACCACTACACTGGTTGTGGTGGTGGTGGTTGTGGTGGTGGTTGTGATGGTGGTTGTGATGGTGGTTGTTGTGGTTGTGATGGTGGTTGTTGTGGTTGTTGTTGTGGTGATGGTGGTAGTTGTGGTGGTGGTGGTGGTTGTGGTGGTGGTTGTGGTGGTGGTTGTGGTGGTAGTTGTGATGGTGGTTGTTGTGGTTATTGTTGTGGTGGTTGTGGTGGTGGTTGTGATGGTGGTGATGGTGGTGGTGATGGTGGTTGTGGTGATGGTGGTGGTGGTTGTGGTGGTGGTTGTGATGGTGGTGTTTGTGGTGCTGGTTGTGATGGTTGTGGTGGTTGTGGTGGTGGTGGTGGTTGTGGTGGTGGTGGTAGTTGTGGTGGTTCTGATGGTGGTGATGGTGGTGGTTGTGATGGTTGTGGTTGTGGTGGTTGTGATGGTGGTGGTTGTGGTGATGGTGGTGGTGATTGTGGTTGTGGTGGTGATTGTGGTTGTGGTTGTTGTTGTGGTGATGGTGGTTGTGGTGATGGTGGTGGTGGTGATGGTGGTGGTGGTGATGGTGGTGGTGGTTGTGATGATGGTGGTTGTGATGGTGGTGGTTGTGATGGTGGTGGTTGTGTTGGTTGTGGTGGTTGTGATGGTGGTGGTTGTTGTGGTGGTTGTGATGGTGGTTGTGGTGATGTTGGTTGTTGTGGTGGTTGTGATGGTGGTTGTGGTGATGGTGGTTGTTGTGGTGGTGGTTGTGGTGGTGTTTGTGGTTGTGTTGATGGTGATAGTTGTGCTGATGGTGGTGGTGGTGGTGGTGGTGATGGTTGTGGTTGTGTAGATGGTGGTGTTGTGGTGACGGTGATGCTGATGGTTGTGGTGGTGATGGTGGTTGTGGTGATGATGGTGGTTGCGTTGATGGTGGTGGTTGTGGTGGTGGTGGTGCTGGTGATGGTGGTGGTTGTGATGGTTGTGGTGGTGATGGTGATTGTGGTGGGGTTTATGATGGTGGTGGTGATGGTGGTTGTGGTGGTGGTTGTGGTGGTGGTGGTTGTGGTGGTGATGGTGGTGGTTGTGATGGTGGTGGTAGTTGTGGTGATGTTGGTGGTTGTGATGGTGGTGATTGTGATGGTGGTGGTTGTGATGGTAGTTGTGGTGATGGTGGTGTTGGTTGTGATGGTTGTGGTGGTGGTGATGGTTGTGGTTGTGATGATGGTTGTGGTGGTTGTGGTGACGGTGGTGGTGGTTGTGGTGGTGGTGGTGGTTGTGGTGGTGATGGTGGTTGTGGTGATGGTGGTGGTTGCGATGTGTGGTGGTGGTGATGGTGATGGTGGTGGTGTGATGTGATGGTGGTGATGGTGGTTGTGGTGGTGTTATGATGGTGGTTGTGGTGGTGTGGTTGTGGTGGTGGTGGTGTGGGTGATGGTGGTGTGTTGGTGATGGTTGCTGATGGTGGTGGTTGTGGTGATGGTGATGGTTGTGATGGTGGTGGTGGATGTGGTGATGGTTGATGGTGGTTGGTGGTGTGATGGTGGTGGTGGTGGTGTGTGTGTGTTGATGGTTGGTGATGGTGGTTGTGGTGGTGGTTATGGTGGTGTGGTGTTGGTGGTGTGGTGGTGTTGGTGGTTGATGTTTTTGTTTGGGTGGTTTGTGAGTGGTGGTTGTGGTTGGTGGTTGGGGTAATGGTTGTGGGTGTGGTGGTGGTTGTGATGGTGGTTGTGGTTGTGATGGTGGTGGTGGTTGTGGTGGTTGTGGTGATCGTTGTAGTGGTTGTGATGGTGGTGGTGGTGTTTGTGATGGTGGTGGTTGTGGTGATTGTTGTGGTGGTTGTGATGGTGGTTGTGATGGTGGTGGTTGTGGTGATGTGGTGGTGATTGTGGTGGTGATTGTGGTTGTGGTTGTTGTGGTGGTGATGATGGTGGTTGTGGTGATTGTGGTTGTTGTGGTGATGGTGGTGGTGGTTGTGATGTTGTGGTTGTGGTGGTGATGGTGGTGGTGGTTGTGATGATGGTTGTTGTGGTTGTGTTGGTTGTGGTTGTGGTGGTTGTGATGGTGGTGGTTGTTGTGGTGGTTGTGGTGGTGGTTGTGGTGATGTTGGTTGTTGTGGTGGTGGTTGTGGTGGTTGTGATGGTGGTGATGGTGGTGGTTGTGGTGATGGTGGTTGTTGTGGTGGTTGTGGTGGTGGTTGTGGTTGTGATGGTGGTGGTTGTGGTTGTGGTGGTGGTGATGGTTGTGGTTGTGATGGTGGTGGTTGTGGTGATGATGGTTGTGGTGGTGGTTGTGGTGATGGTGATGGTTGTGATGGTGGTTGTGGTGGTGGTGGTTGTGATGGTGGTGGTTGTGATGGTGGTTGTAGTTGTGATGATGGTTGTGGTGGTGGTTGTGATGGTGGTGATGGTTGTGGTGGTTGTAATGGTTGTGGTGATGGTTGTGTTGGTGGTTGTGGTGATGGTTGTGATGATGGTGGTTGTGGTGGTGGTGATGGTGGTGATGGTGTTTGTGGTTGTGATGATGGTTGTGGTTGTGATGATGGTTGTAGTTGTGGTGATGATGGTGGTTGTGATGGTGGTGGTTGTGATGGTGATGGTGGTTGTGATGGTGGTGATGGTTGTGATGGTGGTGGTTGTGGTGATGGTGATGGTTGTGATGGTGGTTGTGGTTGTGGTGATGGTTCTGATGGTGGTAGTGGTTGTTGTGATGGTGGTGATGGTGGTGGTGTTTGTGGTTGTGATGGTTGTGGTGGTGGTTGTGATGGTGGTGGTTGTGGTTGTAATGGTTGTGGTGATGGTGGTGGTTGTGGTGGTGGTGATGGTTGTGGTGATTGTTATGGTGGTGATGGTTGTGGTGATTGTTGTGATGGTTGTTGTGGTGGTGGTGATGGTTGTGGTGATTGTTGTGGTGGTGATGGTTGTGGTGATTGTTGTGGTGGTGATGGGTTGTGGTGTTTGTTGTGGTGGTGATGGTTGTGGTTGTTGTGATGTTTGTTGTGATGGTGGTTGTGATGGTGGTGGTGGCGATAGTGGTTGTGGTGATGGTTGTTATGGTTGTGGTGGTTGTGGTGATGGTTGTGGTGATGGTTGTGGTAGTGGTGATGGTGGTTGTGATGGTGGTGATGGTTGTGATGGTGGTGGTTGTGGTGATGGTGGGTGTGATGATGGTGATGGTTGTGGTGATGGTGGTGGTTTTTGGTGATTGTGGTTGTGGTGGTGGTTGTGGTGGTGATTGTGATGGTGGTGATGGTTGTAGTGATGGTTGTGGTTGTTGTGATAGTGGTGGCTGTGTTGGTGGTGATGGTTGTGGTGATTGTTGTGGTGGTGATGGTTGTGGTGTTTGTTGTGGTAGTTATGGTTGTGGTTGTTGTGATGTTTGTTGTGATGGTGGTTGTGATGGTGGTGGTGGCGATAGTGGTTGTGGTGATGGTTGTGATGGTTGTTATGGTGGTGATGGTTGTGGTGGTTGTGGTGATGGTTGTCGTGATGGTTGTGGTAGTGGTGATGGTGGTTGTGATGGTGGTGATGGTTGTGATGGTGGTTGTGGTGGTGGTGGTGGTGATGGTTGTGGTTGTTGTGGTCGTGGTGGTGGTTGTGGTGGTGATGGTTGTGGTTGTTGTGGTGGTGGTTGTGGTGATTGTTGTGGTGGTGATGGTTGTTGTTGTTGTGGTTGTGGTGGTGGTGATGGTTGTGGTTGTTGTGGTGATTGTTGTGGTGGTGGTTGTGGTGATTGTTGTGGTGGTTGTTGTGGTGGTTGTGGTGGTGATGGTTGTTGTTATGATGGTGATGGTTGTGGTTGTTGTGATGGTGGTGATGGTTGTTGTTATGATGGTGGTAGTTGTGGTGATTGTTGTGGTGGTGGTTGTTGTGGTGGTTGTGGTGGTGATGGTTGTTGTTATGATGGTGGTGGTGGTGGTTGTTGTGGTGGTGATGGTTGTTGTTATGATGGTGGTGGTTGTGGTGATTGTTGTGGTGGTGGTTGTGATTGTTGTGGTGGTTGTGAAGGTGGTGATGGTTGTTGTTATGATGGTGGTGGTTGTGGTGATTGTTGTGGTGGTGGTGGTGATGGTTGTGATTGTTGTGGTGGTTATGGTGGTGGTGATGGTTGTTGTTATGATGGTGGTGGTTGTGGTGATTGTTGTGGTGGTGGTGGTTGTGATGGTGGTGATGGTTGTGGTTGTTGTGATGGTTGTGGTGGTGATGGTTGTTGTTATGACGGTGGTGGTTGTGGTGATGGTTGTGATGGTGGTTGTGGTGGTGGTGATGGTTGTTGTTATGATGGTGGTGATGGTTGTGATGGTGGTTGTGGTGGTGATGGTTGTGGTTGTTGTGGTGGTTGTTGTGGTGGTGGTGATGGTTGTGGTTGTTGTGGTTGTTGTGGTGGTGGTGATGGTTGTGGTTGTTGTGGTTGTTGTGGTGGTGGTGATGGTTGTGATGGTGGTTGTGGTGGTGGTTGTGGTGGTGGTGATGGTTGTGGTTGTTGTGGTGATGGTTGTGATGGTGGTTGTGGTGGTGGTTGTGGTGTTGGTGATGGTTGTGGTTGTTGTGGTGGTGGTGGTGATGGTTGTGGTTGTTGTGGTTGTTGTGGCGGTGGTGGTTGTTGTGGTGGTGATGGTTGTTGTGGCGGTGGTGGTGATGGTTGTGGTTGTTGTGGTTGTGGTTGTTGTGGTGGTGATGGTTGTGATGGTGGTTGTGGTGGTTGTGGTGATGGTTGTGGTTGTTGTGGTTGTGGTTGTTGTGGTGGTGATGGTTGTGATGGTGGTTGTGGTGGTTGTGGTGATGGTTGTGGTTGTGGTGGTGGCCAGGTCGGTCCTGCCTGTCTCTCCCAGTCTGGGCCCAGCCGCCGCCTTCAGCCTTGACCTGGACGTGGACGATGGAGAGGTGGAGAATTATGAGGTGCACACCTCTCACTCACCACTCACTCACCACTCACTCACCACTCACTCACCACTCACCACCACTCACTCACCACTCACCCACTCACTCACCCAGCCATTCACTCACCACTCACTCACCACTCACTCACTCACCCAGCCACTCACTCACTCACTCACCCACTCACTCACCCAGCCACTCACTCACTCACCACTCACTCACCACTCACTCACCACTCACTCACCACTCACTCACTCACTCACCACTCACTCACCACTCACTCACCACTCACTCACCCAGCCACTCACTCACCCACTCACTCAGTCACCACTCACTCACTCACTCACCACTCACTCATCCTCTTACTCACTCACTCACCACTCACTCACCACTCACTCACCACTCACTCACCACTCACTCACTCACTCACCACTTACTCACCACTCACTCACCACTCACTCACCACTCACTCACCACTCACTCACCCAGCCACTCACTCACCCACTCACTCAGTCACCACTCACTCACTCACTCACCACTCACTCATCCTCTTACTCACTCACTCACCACTCACTCACCACTCACTCACCACTCACTCACCACTCACTCACTCACCACTCACTCACTCACTCATCCAGCCACTCACCCACCCACTCACTCACTCACCACTCACTCACTCACCACTCACTCACCACTCACCACTCACTCACCACTCACTCACCACTTACTCACTCACCACTCACTCATCCAGCCACTCACCCACCCACTCACCACTCACTCACCACTCACTCACCACTCACTCACCACTCACTCACCCAGCCACTCACTCACCCTCTCACTCACCACTCACTCACCACTCACTCACTCACCACTCACCACTCACTCACCACTCACTCACCACTCACTCACTCACTCACCACTCACTCACCCTCTCACTCACTCACCACTCACTCACCACTCACTCACCACTCACTCACCACTCACTCACTCACCACTCACTCACCACTCACTCACTCACCACTCACTCACCACTCACTCACCACTCACTCACCACTCACTCATACACTCACCACTCACTCACCACTTACTCACCCACTCACTCACCACTCACTCACCACTCACTCACCACTCACTCACTCACCACTCACTCACCACTCACTCACCACTCACTCACCACTCACTCACTCACCACTCACTCACTCACCACTCACTCACCACTCACTCACCACTCACTCACTCACCACTCACTCACTCACTCATCCAGCCACTCACCCACCCACTCACTCACTCACCACTCACTCACTCACCACTCACTCACCACTCACCACTCACTCACCACTCACTCACCACTTACTCACTCACCACTCACTCATCCAGCCACTCACCCACCCACTCACTCACTCACCACTCACTCACCACTCACTCACCACTCACTCACCCAGCCACTCACTCACCCTCTCACTCACCACTCACTCACCACTCACTCACTCACCACTCACCACTCACTCACCACTCACTCACCACTCACTCACTCACTCACCACTCACTCACCCTCTCACTCACTCACCACTCACTCACCACTCACTCACCACTCACTCACTCACCACTCACTCACCACTCACTCACTCACTCACCACTCACTCACCACTAACTCACCACTCACTCACCACTCACTCATACACTCACCACTCACTCACCACTTACTCACTCACCCACTCACTCACCACTCACTCACCACTCACTCACCCACTCACTCACTCACCACTCACTCACCACTCACTCACCACTCACTCACCACTCACTCACTCACCACTCACTCACCACTCACTCACCACTCACTCACTCACCACTCACTCACCACTCACTCACCACTCACTCACTCACCACTCACTCACCACTCACTCACCACTCACTCACTCACTCACCCAGCCACTCACTCACTCACTCACCACTCACTCACCCAGCCACTCACTCACTCACCACTCACTCACCAAGCCACTCACTCACTCACCCAGCCACTCACTCACCACTCACTCACCACTCACTCACCACTCACTCACCACTCACTCACTCACCACTCACTCACCACTCACTCACTCACCACTCACTCACCACTCACTCACCACTCACTCACCGCTCACTCACCCAGCCACTCACTCACTCACCACTCACCCAGCCACTCACCACTCACTCACCACTCACTCACCACTCACTCACCACTCACTCACCCAGCCACTCACTCACCCTCTCACTCACCACTCACTCACTCACTCACCACTCACTCACCCTCTCACTCACTCACCACTCACTCACCCACTCACTCACCACTCACTCACCACTCACTCATCCTCTTACTCACTCACTCACCACTCACCACTCACTCACCACTCACTCACCACTCACTCACCACTCACTCACCACTCACTCACTCACCACTCACTCACTCACCACTCACTCACTCATCCAGCTCTAAAAATCACTCACCCACTCACTCACTCACCCACTCCACTCACTCACCACTCACTCACCACTCCCACTCACTCACCACTCACTCACCACTTACTCACTCACCACTCACTCATCCAGCCACTCACCCACCCACTCACTCACCACTCACTCACCACTCACTCACCACTCACTCACCCAGCCACTCACTCACCCTCTCACTCACCACTCACTCACCACTCACTCACCACTCACCACTCACTCACCACTCACTCACCACTCACTCACTCACTCACCACTCACTCACCCTCTCACTCACTCACCACTCACTCACCACTCACTCACCACTCACTCACTCACTCACCACTCACTCACCACTCACTCACTCACCACTCACTCACCACTCACTCACCACTTACTCACTCACCCACTCACTCACCACTCACTCACCACTCACTCACCCACTCACTCACTCACCACTCACTCACCACTCACTCACCACTCACTCACTCACCACTCACTCACCACTCACTCACCACACACTCACCCCTCACTCACCACTCACTCACTCACCACTCACTCACCACTCACTCACCACTCACTCACTCACTCACTCACCCAGCCACTCACTCACTCACTCACCACTCACTCACCCAGCCACTCACTCACTCACCACTCACTCACCAAGCCACTCACTCACCCAGCCACTCACTCACCACTCACTCACCACTCACTCACTCACCACTCACTCACCACTCACTCACCACTCACTCACTCACCACTCACTCACCACTCACTCACCACTCACTCACCGCTCACTCACCCAGCCATTCACTCACTCACCACTCACCCAGCCACTCACCACTCACTCACCACTCACTCACCACTCACTCACCCAGCCACTCACTCACCCTCTCACTCACCACTCACTCACTCACCACTCACTCACCCTCTCACTCACTCACCACTCACTCACCCACTCACTCACCACTCACTCACCACTCACTCACCCACTCACACAGCCACTCACTCACCCACTCACTCACTCACTCACCCTCTCACTCACTCACTCACCCTCTCACTCACTCACCACTCACTCACTCACTCACCACTCACTCACCACTCACTCACTCACTCACCACTCACTCACCACTCACTCACCACTCACTCACTCACCACTCACTCACTCACTCACCACTCACCACTCACTCACCCACTCACTCACCACCCACCCATTCACTCACTCACCACTCACTCACTCACTCACCACTCACTCACCACTCACTCACCACTCACTCACCCAGCCACTCACTCACCCACTCACTCAGTCACCACTCACTCACTCACCACTCACTCACCACTCACTCACCACCCACTCACTCACTCACCACTCACTCACCACTCACTCACCCAGCCACTCACTCACCCACTCACTCACTCACCACTCACTCACCACTCACTCACAACTCACTCACCCAGCCACTCACTCACCCACTCACTCACTCACTCACCACTCACTCACCCAGCCACTCACTCACCCACTCACTCACTCACCACTCACTCACCACTCACTCACTCACCACTCACTCACCACTCACTCACCACTCACTCACCACTCACTCACTCACTCACCACTCACTCACCACTCACTCACTCACCACTCACTCACCACTCACCACTCACTCACCACTCACTCACCACTCACTCACTCACCACTCACTCACCACTCACTCACCACTCACTCACCACTCAACTCACCCAGCCACTCACTCACCCACTCACTCACTCACCACTCACTCACTCACTCACCACTCACTCATCCTCTTACTCACTCACTCACTCACCACTCACTCACCCACTCACTCACCCAGCCACTCACCACTCACTCACCACTCACTCACTCACTCACCACTCACTCACCACTCACTCACTCACTCACCACTCACTCACCACTCACTCACTCACTCACCCACCACTCACTCACTCACCACTCACTCACTCACTCACCACTCACTCACTCACCACTCACTCACCACTCACTCACCACTCACTCACTCACCACTCACTCACCACTCACTCACCCAGCCACTCACTCACCCACTCACTCACCACTCACTCACCCAGCCACTCACTCATCCAGCCACTCACCCACCCACTCACTCACTCACTCACCACTCACTCACCACTCACTCACCACTCACTCACCACTCACTCACTCACCACTCACTCACCACTCACCACTCACTCACCACTCACTCACTCACTCACCACTCACTCACCACTCACTCACCACTCACTCACCCAGCCACTCACTCACCCACTCACTCACTCACCACTCACTCACCACTCACTCACTCACCACTCACTCACCACTCACTCACCACTCACTCACTCACCCAGCCACTCACTCACTCACTCACCACTCACTCACCCAGCCACTCACTCACTCACTCACCACTCACTCACCAAGCCACTCACTCACTCACACAGCCACTCACTCACCACTCACTCACCACTCACTCACCACTCACTCACCACTCACTCACCACTCACTCACCACTCACTCACTCACCACTCACTCACCACTCACTCACCACTCACTCACCGCTCACTCACCGCTCACTCACCCAGCCACTCACTCACTCACCACTCACCCAGCCACTCACCACTCACTCACCACTCACTCACCACTCACTCACCACTCACTCACCCAGCCACTCACTCACCCTCTCACTCACCACTCACTCACTCACCACTCACTCACCCTCTCACTCACTCACCACTCACTCACCCACTCACTCACCACTCACTCACCACTCACTCATCCTCTTACTCACTCACTCACCACTCACCACTCACTCACCACTCACTCACCACTCACTCACCACTCACTCACTCACCACTCACTCACTCACCACTCACTCACTCATCCAGCCACTCACCCACTCACTCACTCACCACTCACTCACTCACCACTCACTCACCACTCACTCACCACTCACTCACCACTTACTCACTCACCACTCACTCATCCAGCCACTCACCCACCCACTCACTCACTCACCACTCACTCACCACTCACTCACCACTCACTCACCACTCACTCACCCAGCCACTCACTCACCCTCTCACTCACCACTCACTCACCACTCACTCACTCACCACTCACCACTCACTCACCACTCACTCACCACTCACTCACTCACCACTCACTCACCCTCTCACTCACTCACCACTCACTCACCACTCACTCACCACTCACTCACTCACCACTCACTCACCACTCACTCACTCACCACTCACTCACCACTCACTCACCACTCACTCACCACTTACTCACTCACCACACTCACTCCATCCACTCACTCACCACTCACTCACCCACTCACCACTCACTCACCACTCACTCACCCCCACACTCACTCACCACTCACTCACTCACCACTCACTCACCACTCACCACTCACTCACCACTCACTCACTCACTCACCACTCACTCACCACTCACTCACCACTCACTCACTCACCCACCACTCACTCACCCACTCACTCACTCACCACTCACTCACCACTCACTCACCACCACTCACTCACCACTCACTCACCACTCACTCACCACTCACCACTCACCCACCACTCACTCACTCACTCACCAC
>NW_027422634.1:626718-666541 GCF_048934315.1 Petromyzon marinus | reverse complement strand
GCTGTAGGGGCAAGTGCTGGGACACAGACAAAGATCCCCCAGGTAGCCTCTAGCAGCGCTGTAGGGGCAAGTGCTGTTACACACACAGACAAAGATCCCCCAGGTAGCCTCTAGCAGCGCTGTAGGGGCAAGTGCTGAGACACACACAGACAAAGCTCCCCCAGGTAGCCTCTAGCAGCGCTGAAGGGGCAAGTGCTGAGACACAGACAAAGCTCCCCCAGGTAGCCTCTAGCAGGGCTGTAGGGGCAAGTGCTGAGACACAGACAGACAAAGCTCCCCCAGGTAGCCTCTAGCAGGGCTGTAGGGGCAAGTGCTGTTACACACACAGACAAAGCTCCTCCAGGTAGCCTCTAGCAGGGCAGTAGGGGCAAGTGCTGAGACACAGACAGACAAAGATCCCCCAGGTAGCCTCTAGCAGCGCTGTAGGGGCACGTGCTGTTACACAGACAAAGATCCCCCAGGTAGCCTCTAGCAGGGCTGTAGGGGCAAGTGCTGAGACACAAAGATCCCCCAGGTAGCCTCTAGCAGGGCTGTAGGGGCAAGTGCGGAGACACAGACAAAGATCCCCCAGGTAGCCTCTAGCAGCGCTGTAGGGGGCAAGTGCTGAGACACAGACAAAGCTCCCCCAGGTAGCCTCTAGCAGCGCTGTAGGGGCAAGTGCTGAGACACAGACAAAGATCCCCCAGGTAGCCTCTAGCAGCGCTGTAGGGGCAAGTGCTGAGACACAGACAAAGATCCCCCAGGTAGCCTCTAGCAGGGCTGTAGGGGCAAGTGCTGTTACACACACAGACAAAGCTCCCCCAGGTAGCCTCTAGCAGGGCTGTAGGGCCAAGTGCTGAGACACACACAGACAAAGCTCCCCCAGGTAGCCTCTAGCAGGGCTGTAGGGGCAAGTGCGGAGACACAGACAAAGATCCCCCAGGTAGCCTCTAGCAGGGCTGTAGGGCCAAGTGCTGGGACACAGACAAAGATCCCCCAGGTAGCCTCTAGCAGCGCTGTAGGGCCAAGTGCTGAGACACAGACAAAGCTCCCCTAGGTAGCCTCTAGCAGCGCTGTAGGGGGCAAGTGCTGAGACACAGACAAAGCTCCCCCAGGTAGCCTCTAGCAGCGCTGTAGGGGCAAGTGCTGAGACACAGACAAAGATCCCCCAGGTAGCCTCTAGCAGCGCTGTAGGGGCAAGTGCGGAGACACAGACAAAGATCCCCCAGGTAGCCTCTAGCAGGGCTGTAGGGGCAAGTGCTGTTACACACACAGACAAAGCTCCCCCAGGTAGCCTCTAGCAGGGCTGTAGGGCCAAGTGCTGAGACACACACAGACAAAGCTCCCCCAGGTAGCCTCTAGCAGGGCTGTAGGGGCAAGTGCGGAGACACAGACAAAGATCCCCCAGGTAGCCTCGCGCAGGGCTGTAGGGCCAAGTGCTGGGACACAGACAAAGATCCCCCAGGTAGCCTCTAGCAGCGCTGTAGGGCCAAGTGCTGAGACACAGACAAAGCTCCCCTAGGTAGCCTCTAGCAGCGCTGTAGGGGGCAAATGCTGAGACACAGACAAAGCTCCCCCAGGTAGCCTCTAGCAGCGCTGTAGGGGCAAGTGCTGAGACACAGACAAAGATCCCCCAGGTAGCCTCTAGCAGCGCTGTAGGGGCAAGTGCGGAGACACAGACAAAGATCCCCCAGGTAGCCTCTAGCAGGGCTGTAGGGGCAAGTGCTGTTACACACACAGACAAAGCTCCCCCAGGTAGCCTCTAGCAGCGCTGTAGGGGGCAAGTGCTGAGACACAGACAAAGATCCCCCAGGTAGCCTCTAGCAGCGCTGTAGGGGCAAGTGCGGAGACACAGACAAAGCTCCCCCAGGTAGCCTCTAGCAGGGCTGTAGGGGCAAGTGCTGAGACACAGACAAAGCTCCCCATGGTAGCCTCTAGCAGGGCTGTAGGGGCAAGTGCTTTTACACAGACAAAGCTCCCCCAGGTAGCCTCTAGCAGAGCTGTAGGGGCAACTTCTGAGACACAGACAAAGCTCCCCCAGGTAGCCTCTAGCAGGGCTGTAGGGGCAAGTGCTGTTACACAAAGCTCCCCCAGGTAGCCTCTAGCAGCGCTGTAGGGGCAAGTGCTGTTACACACACAGACAAAGATCCCCCAGGTAGCCTCTAGCAGCGCTGTAGGGGGCAAGTGCTGAGACACAGACAAAGATCCCCCAGGTAGCCTCTAGCAGCGCTGTAGGGGCAAGTGCGGAGACACAGACAAAGCTCCCCCAGGTAGCCTCTAGCAGGGCTGTAGGGGCAAGTGCTGAGACACAGACAAAGATCCCCCAGGTAGCCTCTAGCAGCGCTGTAGGGGCACTTGCTAAGACGCAGACAAAGCTACCCCAGGTAGCCTCTAACAGGGCTGTAGGGGCAAGTGCTGAGACACAGACAAAGCTCCCCCAGGTAGCCTCTAGCAGGGCTGTAGTGGCAAGTGCTGAGACACAGACAAAGCTCCCCATGGTAGCCTCTAGCAGGGCTGTAGGGGCAAGTGCTTTTACACAGACAAAGCTCCCCCAGGTAGCCTCTAGCAGAGCTGTAGGGGCAACTGCTGAGACACAGACAAAGCTCCCCCAGGTAGCCTCTAGCAGGGCTGTAGGGGCAAGTGCTGTTACACAAAGCTCCCCCAGGTAGCCTCTAGCAGGGCTGTAGGGGCAAGTGCTGAGACACAGACAAAGCTCCCCCAGGTAGCCTCTAGCAGGGTTGTAGGGGCAAGTGCTGAGACACAGACAAAGCTCCCCCAGGTAGCCTCTAGCAGGGCTGTAGGGGCAAGTGCTCACTCACCCACCAACTCACTCACTCACCCACCCACTCACCCACCCATTCACTCACCCACTCACTCACTCACCCACCCACCACTCACTCACTCACCCACTCACTCACCCACTCACTCACCCACTCACTCACCCACTCACTCACCCACTCACTCACTCACCCACCCTCTCACCCACTCACTCACCCACCCACTCACCCACTCACTCACCCACTCACCCACCCACTCACTCACCCACCCACTCGTTCACTCACTCACCCCCTCACTCACCCACTCACCCACCCACTCACTCACTCACCCACCCACT
Source organism: Petromyzon marinus (assembly GCF_048934315.1). Lineage (NCBI taxonomy): Eukaryota > Metazoa > Chordata > Hyperoartia > Petromyzontiformes > Petromyzontidae > Petromyzon > Petromyzon marinus. The sequence goes on along the minus strand of NW_027422634.1, from coordinate 663,447 downwards.
CACCCACCCACTCACCCACTCACTCACTCACCCACTCACCCACTCACTCACTCACTCACCCCCTCACCCACCCACTCACTCACTCACCCACCCACCCACCCCTCACTCACCCACTCACCCACCCACTCACCCACTCACCCATTCACTCACCCACCCACCCACCCACTCACCCACTCACTCACCCACCCACCCACTCACTCACTCACCCACCCACTCACCCATTCACTCACCCACCCACTCACCCACTCACCCACCCAATCACCCTCTCACTCACTCACTCACCCATCCACTCATTCACCCACCCACCCTCTCACCCACTCACTCACTCACCCACCCACCCACCACTCACTCACCCACTCGCTCACCCACTCACTCACTCGCTCACCCGCTCACTTGCTCACCCACTCGCTCACCCACTCGCTCACCCACTCACTCACCCACTCACTCACTCACCCACCCACCCACTCAACCACCCACCCACTCACCCACTCACTCACCCACCCACTCACCCACCCACCCACTCACTCACTCACTCACCCACCCACTCACTCACTCACCCACTCACCCACTCACTGACCCACCCACTCACTGACCCACCCACCCACCCACTCACCCACTCACTCACTCACTCACCCACTCACCCACTCACCCATTCACTCACCCACCCACCCACCCACTCACCCACTCACTCACCCACCCACCCACCCACTCACTCACTCACCCACCCACTCACCCACTCACTCACCCACCCACTCACCCACTCACCCACCCAATCACCCTCTCACTCACTCACTCACCCACCCACTCACTCACCCACCCACCCTCTCACCCACTCACTCACTCACCCACCCACCCACCACTCACTCACCCACTCGCTCACCCACTCACTCACTCACCCACTCGCTCACCCACTCACTCACTCGCTCACCTGCTCACTTGCTCATCCACTCGCTCACCCACTCACTCACCCACTCACTCACTCACCCACTCACTCACCCACCCACCCACTCAACCACCCACCCACTCAACCACCCACCCACTCAACCACCCACCCACCCACTCAACCACCCACCCACTCACCCACCCACTCACCCACCCACCCACTCACTCACCCACCCACCCACCCACTCACCCACCCACCCACTCACCCACCCACCCACCCACTCACCCACCCACCCACCCACTCACCCACCCACCCACCCACTCACCCACCCACCCACCCACTCACCCACCCACCCACCCACCCACTCACTCACCCACCCACCCACCCACTCACCCACCCACCCACCCTCTCACCCACCCACTCACTCACCCACCCACCCACTCATTCACTCACCCACTCACCCACTCACTCACTCACCCACCCACTCACCCACTCACTTACTCACTCACCCACCCACCCACCCACTCACCCACCCACTCACCCACTCACTGTGTCACTCACTGTGTCACTCACTCACTGTGTCACTCACTCACTGTGTCACTCACTCACTGTGTCACTCACTGTGTCACTCACTGTGTCACTCACTGTGTCACTCACTCACTGAGTCACTCAACCACTCACTCACCCACTCACCCACTCACTCAATCACTCACCCACTCACCCACTCACCCACCCACTCACCCACCCACCCTCTCACCCACCCACCTCTCCCGTGGTGATGTTCATGGCCAGGTAGATGTCTCCGAAGGAGCCGCTCCCAATCTTCCTCACCAGTTTGTATTTCCCTCCCACCACTCACCCACCCACCCACTCACTCACTCACCCACTCACTCACCCACTCACTCACCCACTCACTCACCCACTCACTCACCCACTCACTCACTCACCCACCCACTCACCCACTCACTCACTCACCCACCCACTCACCCACTCACTCACCCACTCACCCTCTCACTCACCCACCCACTCACTCACCCACTCACCCACTCACCCACTCACCCACCCACTCACCCACTCACCCACTCACCCACCCACCCACTCACCCACCCACTCACCCACCCACCCACCCACTCACTCACTCACCCACCCACCCACCCACTCACTCACTCACCCACCCACCCACCCACTCACTCACCCACCCAATCACCCACTCACTCACCCACCCACTCACCCACTCACTCACCCACCCACTCACTCACCCACCCACTCACTCACCCACCCACTCACTCACCCACTCACTCACTCACCCACTCACCCACCCACTCACTCACCCACTCACTCACTCACCCACTCACTCACTCACTCACCCACCCACCCACTCACTCACCCACCCACTCACCCACCCACCCACTCACTCACACACTCATTCACTCACCCACCCACTCACTCACTCACCCACCCACTCACTCACTCACCCACTCACTCACTCACCCACCCACTCACTCACCCACTCACTCACTCACCCACTCACTCACCCACCCACTCACTCACTCACCCACTCACCCACTCACTCACTCACCCACTCACTCACTCACTCACCCACTCACTCACCCACCCACTCACTCACTCACCCACTCACCCACTCACTCACTCACCCACTCACTCACTCACCCACCCACTCACTCACCCACCCACTCACTCACCCACCCACTCACTCACCCACTCACCCACTCACCCACTCACCCACCCACTCACCCACTCACCCACTCACCCACCCACCCACTCACCCACCCACTCACCCACCCACCCACCCACTCACTCACTCACCCACCCACCCACCCACTCACTCACTCACCCACCCACCCACCCACTCACTCACCCACCCAATCACCCACTCACTCACCCACCCACTCACCCACTCACTCACCCACCCACTCACTCACCCACCCACTCACTCACCCACCCACTCACTCACCCACTCACTCACTCACCCACTCACCCACCCACTCACTCACCCACTCACTCACTCACCCACTCACTCACTCACTCACCCACCCACCCACTCACTCACCCACCCACTCACCCACCCACCCACTCACTCACACACTCATTCACTCACCCACCCACTCACTCACTCACCCACCCACTCACTCACTCACCCACCCACTCACCCACCCACCCACTCACCCACTCACCCACCCTCCCTCTCACCCACCCACCTCTCCCGTGGTGATGTTCATGGCCAGGTAGATGTCTCCGAAGGAGCCGCTCCCAATCTTCCTCACCAGTTTGTATTTCCCTCCCACCACTCACCCACCCACCCACTCACTCACTCACCCACTCACTCACCCACTCACTCACCCACTCACTCACCCACTCACTCACCCACCCACCCACCCACTCACTCACCCACCCAATCACCCACTCACTCACCCACCCACTCACCCACTCACTCACCCACCCACTCACTCACCCACCCACTCACTCACCCACCCACTCACTCACCCACTCACTCACTCACCCACTCACCCACTCACTCACTCACCCACTCACTCACCCACTCACTCACCCACTCACTCACCCACTCACTCACCCACTCACTCACTCACCCACCCACTCACCCACTCACTCACTCACCCACCCACTCACCCACTCACTCACCCACTCACCCTCTCACTCACCCACCCACTCACTCACCCACTCACCCACTCACCCACTCACCCACCCACCCACTCACTCACCCACTCACCCACTCACCCACTCACCCACCCACTCACCCACTCACCCACTCACCCACCCACCCACTCACCCACCCACTCACCCACCCACCCACCCACTCACTCACTCACCCACCCACCCACCCACTCACTCACTCACTCACCCACTCACTCACCCACTCACTCACTCACCCACTCACTCACCCACTCACTCACTCACTCACCCACTCACTCACTCACTCACCCACCCACTCACCCACTCACTCACCCACTCACCCACTCACTCACTCACCCACCCACTCACTCACCCACTCACCCACCCACTCACTCACCCACCCACCCACCCACTCACTCACTCACCCACCCACTCACCCACTCACTCACCCACTCACCCACCCACCCACTCACCCACCCACTCACTCACCCACTCACCCACCCACTCACCCACTCACTCACCCACCCACCCACCCACTCACCCACTCACTCACCCACTCACTCACTCACCCACTCACTCACTCACCCACCCACTCACTCACCCACCCACTCACTCACCCACCCACTCACTCACCCACCCACCCACCCTGTCACCCACCCACCTCTCCCGTGGTGATGTTCATAGCCAGGTAGATGTCTCCGAAGGAGCCGCTCCCAATCTTCCTCACCAGTTTGTATTTCCCTCCCACCACTCACCCACCCACTCACCCACTCACTCACCCACCCACCCACTCACTCACCCACTCACTCACCCACCCACCCACTCACTCACCCACTCACTCACCCACCCACCCACTCACCCACTCACCCACTCACTCACCCACTCACCCACTCACCCACTCACTCACCCACTCACTCACCCACCCACCCACTCACTCACCCACTCACTCACCCACCCACCCACTCACCCACCCACTCACTCACCCACTCACCCACTCACCCACTCACTCACCCACCCACCCACTCACCCACCCACCCACTCACTCACCCACCCACCCTCTCACCCACCCACCCTCTCACCCACCCACCCACCCTCTCACCCACCCACCTCTCCCGTGGTGATGTTCATGGCCAGGTAGATGTCTCCGAAGGAGCCGCTCCCAATCTTCCTCACCAGTTTGTATTTCCCTCCCACCACGAACTCCGCTCGACCGCTCCCCGCCACCGCTGTGGATGAGCCGGCGGCCGCCATCGTCGGTTGAAGCCACCCACCGCCGCACTTCCGGGGTCGACTCCAGCGGGCGATTCTCTTCGATTTTTTTTTTTTAGTCAACTCGCAATTCGATTCCTGTTGGTGTTAAGTATACACGCGGGATGCGGAATCGGTTGAACGCGGCGTTGGCGTTGTCGATTCTTTACCTTTGGGGGGGGGGAAATGGGAGGGATTAGGTCGAGTCGCATTCGAGATGTTGATTAGTTTCGGATCGATTCGATTCGTTTGGTTTAAGGCAGCGTTGAGGAATCGGGTAGTGGTGAAATGTTTGCGATTCGATTCCGCTTTGCTTCTGGGCGGCCAAGATACTTCCGGGATTGTCGGGGGGACACCGATTCCGATTTTCGGGTTGTGACGATTAAATGTATCGATTCCTTTGGTGTTGTATTATACGGTTGAGTCTGTTAAGGAATCGATTCCTTTGGTAGAGTCTATGGTAGAGGTCTATTTAGGAATCGATTGTAGCCAAGTTAGCGATTCGATTCATCTTGCTTCTGTATCGCGCCGACACATCCGGGATTATCAAAGACGCCGATTTCGATTCCAGGTATTAACGATTAGTTTTGTGACGTCGATTCCTTTGGTTACGTATACGGAAATTGCGATTTGGAATCGGTTACGCGTTAGAGTAGTCGATTTTTTCTTGTACAAAATACGGTTGAGTCTTTTGGAATCGATTACTTGGTGTAGATTCTATTCCTCTGGTTAAGTCTACGGGAGGGTCTATTCAGGAATCGATTGTTGCTTAGTTGGCGATTCGATTCCTTTTTCTGCTGCTCCTGCTGCTGCTGAAGCCTCGCGGCCACTTCCGGGGTTGAGCCAATGACGATTCTCGATTCATTACTTAAAATTCGATTCCTTTCGTTAAGTATACGAAAAGCGCGATTCGGAATCGGTTACGCGTTGGCGTTATCGATTCGTTTGGTTGGTCAACTCTTTAGTCTATGAGGAATCGATTATAATTCCAAAGATTCGATTCCTTTGGTTATGCGACATGGAGGGTCTATTGAGGAATCGATTGTTGCAAAATTGGCGATTCGATTTCTCCAACTGAAGCCCCGCGGCCACTTCCGGGATTGACGCCGCCGACGATTCACCATTCGTGTCGATTAAAGTCGATTTCTTATCGAGAATCGGGAATCGTTGTCAGCAGCAACCCCGGAAGTGGCCGCGAGGCATCACTGGCAGCAGGAGGAAATGGAATCGAATCGCCAACTATTGTAACAATCGATTCCTCAATAGCCCCTACCATAGACCTGACCAAGTGAATCGATTCGACACCAGTTAATCGATTCCTATTCGCACTTTCAGTTTGCTTAACCAAAGGAATCGACTTTGTGTGGAATCGAGAATTGTCTGGCGTCAACACCGGAAGTGACCGTTAGGCTTCAGCAGCAGGTAGAATCGATTTCCCACATTTAGATAATCGATTCCTAAATCGACTCACCGACCCAAAAAAAATTGACGTTCCACATTTACACTCCCCCCTCCCTCCTAGCCCCTCCCCGCCCCTCCATCCTAGCCCCTCCCTCCTAGCCCCTCCCTCCTAGCCCCTCCCCCCTCCCTCCTCGCCCCTCCCCCCTCCTCCATCATCCCCAATCCTCTTTCAGGCCTTCCCGCACGTGTGTGTGTGTGTACACTGTGTGTGTGTGTACACTGTGTGTGTGTGTGTACACTGTGTGTGTGTGTACACTGTGTGTGTGTACACTGTGTGTGTGTGTACACTGTGTGTGTGTGTGTACACTGTGTGTGTGTGTACACTGTGTGTGTACACTGTGTGTGTGTGTACACTGTGTGTGTGTGTACACTGTGTGTGTGTGTGTACACTGTGTGTGTGTGTGTACACTGTGTGTGTGTGTGTACACTGTGTGTGTGTGTGTACACTGTGTGTGTACACTGTGTGTGTACACTGTGTGTGTACACTGTGTGTGTGTGTACACTGTGTGTGTACACTGTGTGTGTGTGTACACTGTGTGTGTGTGTACACTGTGTGTGTACACTGTGTGTGTGTGTACACTGTGTGTGTGTACACTGTGTGTGTACACTGTGTGTGTACACTGTGTGTGTGTACACTGTGTGTGTACACTGTGTGTGTGTACACTGTGTGTGTACTGTGTGTGTGTGTGTACACTGTGTGTGTACACTGTGTGTGTGTGTACACTGTGTGTGTGTGTGACACTGTGTGTGTGTGTGTACACTGTGTGTGTGTGTGTACACTGTGTGTGTACACTGTGTGTGTGTGACACTGTGTGTGTGTACATTGTGTGTGTGTGTGTACACTGTGTGTGTACACTGTGTGTGTGTGTGTGTACACTGTGTGTGTACACTGTGTGTGTGTGACACTGTGTGTGTGTGTACACTGTGTGTGTGTGTACACTGTGTGTGTACACTGTGTGTGTGTACACTGTGTGTGTGTGTGTACACTGTGTGTGTACACTGTGTGTGTACACTGTGTGTGTGTGTGTACACTGTGTGTGTGTACACTGTGTGTGTGTACACTGAGTGTGTGTGTACACTGTGTGTGTGTACACTGTGTGTGTGTGTGTACACTGTGTGTACTACACTGTGTGTGTGTGTACACTGTGTGTGTACACTGTGTGTGTACCCTGTGTGTACACTGTGTGTGTGTACACTGTGTGTGTGTACACTGTGTGTGTGTGTGTACCTGTGTGTGTACACTGTGTGTGTGTGTGTGTACACTGTGTGTGTGTGTACACTGTGTGTACCTGTGTGTGTGTGTACACTGTGTGTGTGTACACTGTGTGTGTGTGTACCCGTGTGTGTACACTGTGTGTGTGTACACTGTGTGTGTACACTGTGTGTGTGTACCTGTGTATGTACACTGTGTGTGTGTACCTGTGTGTGTGTACACTGTTTGTGTGTACCTATTTGTGTACCTGTGCGTGTGTGTACCTGTGTGTGTGTACCTGTGTGTGTACCTGTGTGTGTACCTGTGTGTGTGTGTACACTGTGTGTGTGTACACTGTGTGTGTGTACACTGTTTGTGTACACTGTGTGTGTGTGTGTGTGTACACTGTGTGTGTGTACACTGAGTGTGTGTGTACACTGAGTGTGTGTGTACACTGTGTGTGTGTACACTGTGTGTGTACACTGTGTGTGTGTACCTGTGTGTGTGTGTGTACACTGTGTGTGTACCTGTGTGTGTGTACACTGTGTGAGTGTACACTGTTTGTGTATGTACCTGTGTGTGTGTACACTGTGTGTGTACCTGTGTGTGTATACCTGTGTGTGTACCTGTGTGTGTACACTGTGTGTGTGTGTGTACACTGTGTGTGTGTACCCGTGTGTGTACACTGTGTGTGTGTACACTGTGTGTGTACCTGTGTGTGTACACTGTGTGTGTGTACACTGTGTGTGTGTACCTGTGTGTGTACCTGTGTGTGTACACTGTTTGTGTGTACCTATGTGTGTACCTGTGCGTGTGTGTACCTGTGTGTGTGTACCTGTGTGTGTACCTGTGTGTGTACCTGTGTGTGTGTGTACACTGTGTGTGTACCTGTGTGTGTACACTGTTTGTGTACACTGTGTGTGTGTACACTGTGTGTGTGTACACTGTGTGTGTACACTGTGTGTACTACACTGTGTGTGTGTGTACACTGTGTGTGTGTGTACACTGTGTGTGTGTACACTGTGCGTGTGTGTACACTGTGTGTGTGTGTGTACACTGTGTGTGTACACTGTGTGTGTGTGTACACTGTGTGTGTGTACACTGTGTGTGTACACTGTGTGTGTGTACACTGTGTGTGTGTGTACACTGTGTGTGTGTACACTGTGTGTGTGTACACTGTGTGTGTACACTGTGTGTGTGTGTGTACACTGTGTGTGTGTACACTGTGTGTGTACACTGTGTGTGTGTGTGTACCTGTGTGTGTGTGTACACTGTGTGTGTGTGTACACTGTGTGTGTACCTGTGTGTGTGTACCTGTGTGTGTGTGTGTACACTGTGTGTGTGTACACTGTGTGTGTGTGTACACTGTGTGTGTGTGTGTACACTGTGTGTGTGTACCTGTGTGTGTGTGTGTACACTGTGTGTGTGTACACTGTGTGTGTACACTGTGTGTGTGTACCTGTGTGTGTGTGTACACTGTGTGTGTACCTGTGTGTGTGTGTGTACCTGTGTGTGTACCTGTGTGTGTGTACCCGTGTGTGTACACTGTGTGTGGGTGTACACTGTGTGTGTGTACACTGTGTGTGTGTACCTGTGGGTGTACACTGTGTGTGTGTACCTGTGTGTGTGTACACTGTTTGTGTGTACCTATGTGTGTACCTGTGCGTGTGTGTACCTGTGTGTGTACCTGTGTGTGTGTGTACACTGTGTGTGTACCTGTGTGTGTACACTGTTTGTGTACACTGTGTGTGTGTACACTGTGTGTGTGTACCTGTGTGTGTGTGTACACTTTGTGTGTGTACCTGTGTGTGTACAGTGTGTGTGTGTGTACACTGTGTGTGTGTACCTGTGTGTGTGTGTACCTGTGTGTGTGTACCTGTGTGTGTACCTCTGTGTGTGTGTACCTGTGTGTGTGTACCTGTGTGTGTACCTGTGTGTGTGTACACTGTGTGTGTGTACACTGTGTGTGTGTACCTGTGTGTGTGTGTACACTGTGTACCTGTGTGTGTGTGTGTGTACACTTTGTGTGTGTACCTGTGTGTGTACAGTGTGTGTGTGTGTACACTGTGTGTGTGTACCTGTGTGTGTGTGTACCTGTGTGTGTGTACCTGTGTGTGTACCTGTGTGTGTGTACCTGTGTGTGTGTACCTGTGTGTGTACCTGTGTGTGTGTACACTGTGTGTGTGTACACTGTGTGTGTGTACCTGTGTGTGTGTACCTGTGTGTGTGTGTGTACACTGTGTACCTGTGTGTGTGTGTACACTTTGTGTGTGTACCTGTGTGTGTACACTGTGTGTGTGTATACACTGTGTGTGTGTGTGCGGTTTCAGAAAAGGGCGGTCCTGCACAGATGCCATATTTTCTGTCCGTCTGCTACAGCAGAGGTGTAGGGAATTCCAACAAGACCTACATCTCTTCTTTATTGACCTGGTCAAGGCCTATGATACCATCAGTAGGCCTGGGCTCTGGGTCGTTCTTCGTGCTTTTGGAGTACCTGACCCTCTGCTCACGATCATTAAGGACCTTCATGATGGTGAGCGGGCCCGGGTAAAACTACGTGGCCGGGAGTCAGAGCCATTCCCTGTACACCTTGGGGTGCGACAGGGATGTCCTCTGGCTCCCAGATTATTTAACATCTATTTTGACCACGTAGTTCGTGAAGCCTTCAATAGCTGTACCGGGGGAATCTCCATATGGTACAGATATAATGGGAGGCTAATCGATGCCCGGGTGCGGTCAAGGGATGGCTCCCTATTGCTCAACCACGTTATGTATGCTGATGATTTGGTAATACCTGCTCAGTCAGAGGAGGAGTTGGAGATGCTGCTGCTGAGACTGGAGTGTGCCACTAAGAGGTGGGGCCTTACCATCAGCCCCACCAAAACTAAGCACCTGCCTGGGTATTTTGTACCATCGGACACTCCACCCCCACAACTCCCAATCGGTGATGGGGCAGTTGTGGAGAGAGTGGAGAGTTTCCCATACCTGGGCAGTGTGCTTATGACTGGCTCCAGTTTAACAGCAGAGGTCTCACTCCGAATCAGTCGAGCGGCAATATCTTTTCATCGGTTGCGTAACGCTGTGTGGAAGCTTCCTGGTCTGTCGCTCCGCACTAAGCTTCAGGTCTTCTCGGCCACGGTCATTCCCCTCCCTTCTCTACGCTTGCGAAACGTGGACCCCCCTAATGGAACATCTTCGCCGGTTAGAAACATTTAGGCTGGCCTGCCTACGATCCATCCTGGGTTTAACCAGACTGGATTGTGTGAGGAGCTCACAAATCCTTGAAAGATCTGGGCAGGGTCCCATCGGTGAGCTCCTCCGGCAGGCAAGGCTGCGATGGCTGGGTCATGTAGCCCGCATGCCCAGCCACCGCATGCCGAAACAGCTTTTGTTTGGCCGGATTGAGGGGGCTAAGCGGGCGCGGCACGGGCTAGAGAAGAGATGGAGTGATGTGGTACAGGAGGACGTGGAGCTGAGTGGACTTGCCGATGACTGGTACCAGCGGTGTCAAGATCGGCCTCTGTGGAGGAGGCTCGTTAAGGATGCTACTGGGCAGTTGGAGGCAGTCGCCCTCCAACAACTACGGAGGGCGGAGGAGCGACGCTCACAACAACGAGCGGAGCGCCGGGTGGCTAAAGCACAGCAGGTTGGCACAGTAGGGGGCACAGGTGGTGCATCAGCCAGTCATCTCAGTCAGTCGACCCGTGGCACCTGGGTCTGCCCAGTGACCTCCTGCCAGTGGGCGTTCGACACTTCACGTGGCCTCACGGTGCACATAGCCTGGCACAAGCGTCGTGGTGACGTCACCGCCACTTAGTGGCGAATGGTGGTTGTTGTTGTTGTTGTTGTGTGTGTACCTGTGTGTGTACCTGTGTGTGTACCTGTGTGTGTGTGTACCTTTCAAAAAATTCCCACGAAACTACGACTTAAACTTAAATATGTAACTAATAAGTTTGTGCCGGAGGCCCCGGGGGGACAGGCGTCTATGACGTCTCCTGGCCAAACCCCAATTGGCGGAGCCAGGAGATTGAATACCTACCCTCGGGGCTCCTCCAGAAACAACGAAAAGCCACTACGGGTGGCCACGTGGAATGTTCGAACGCTCACTGCGGAGGAGAGGCTGCCACTCCTCTGTCGGGAGCTGGACCAGTACCGCCTGGATCTGTGTGGCATTCAAGAGGTCCGGTGGACCGCCTCTGGCTCCTGCCACCATGAGGGGTGGACAGTCCTCTACTCGGGGCAGCAGACTGCCAAACAACAGGGTGTGGCTCTTCTTTTGAACAAAAGAATGAAGGGGGCGTGGGAGCGTGGCGGTGAGGTGTGGGAAGCTGCAAGCCCCAGGCTACTTTGGGCTCGCCTTCCCATCAACCAGAGGCGAGGAATGGTGGTCGTGGTTACTTATGCCCCCACCGAAGACGAACATCCGTGGAGGGATGCAGGCAAAGCCGATGAGTCAGATGCCTTCTATGACCTCCTGTCATAGGTGCTGGCTAAAGTGGCCCTTCGGGATAGAGTCATCTTGTTGGGTGACTTCAATGCCCGAGTTGGTCATGATGCTGGCACCTGGTCTGGAGTGATTGGAGGGCATGGGCCGGATCAGCTCAATAACAACGGTAGGAGGCTGCTAGATTTTTGTGCAGCCCATGGGCTTGTAATTACCAACACGCTGTTCCGGCATCGGCACATCCACACAACATCATGGATGCATGCCGGGTCCAAGCAAGAACATCTGCTGGACTAAATAGTGATGGACCAGCGGATGCGAGCCCATGTCCTTGACACCAGGACCTACCGTGGAGCTGATCTGCCCTCTGACCATCGACTAGTCATCTGTAAGATGCGCCTGCCATTCTTCCACTCCAGTGGTGGGTGTACACCCAGGACCCCATTCCAACCTAAAGTGGCCTGGTCTCAGTCATCTGATGAAAGTTGCAAGCGAGAATTTCATCATCGCTTGCGGCTGGGGTTGGCATCGTCCCCCACTCCTCCTGATGTCGAGGGTAAATGGGCGAGGTTCAGGACTGTGACTCATGCAGCTGCAATGACTGCTTTGGTTACGCGGTCCAGACCTCCCCAGAGACCCTGGCTGACAGAGGCGGTGTTCAGGATGGTTGAGAAAAAGCGACAGGCCCACTGTCATCGACTACAGAATCCCACGTCGGAGAATGAGGAGGCTTACCGCAGCCTTCGCTCAGAGGTTCGGAGAGCCGTGAGGCGCTGCAATGATGGGTGGTGGTCGCGGGTTGCTGAGGAGATGGAGTCTGCCTCAGTGGCCCGCGATCACAAATCTCTATTTAACTCCATCAAAAAAGTAACCTGCAGCACCACACCTAATACCATCATTAGGGGAAAAAACGGTGATCCAATCTCCGACCCCCAGGAACAAGTTTGCAGATTTGCTGAGCATTTCTGTGAGGTCCTGGGGGAGGGAAAATTCCTCAGCCAGGAAAACATCGTGGCACAAAGTGAGGATGACCCTGCTGAGGCTGTGGTGCCTCAATTATTGGAAGAAGTCACCCCCTGTGAGTGGCTGGCTGAGGTGCCATCTGTTGAGAAAGTACTGAAGGCGATCTGGAGTCTGAGACCAGGAAAGGCAGCGGGCAGAGATGATCTCCCAAGCGAAATGCTGAGGGAGGGTGGAGTTTGTGCACAGACTGCCCTATATGACATCATAACAACAGTCTGGACCACTGGACGGGTTCCGCAAGATTGGAAGGATGCCCTGGTGGTCCCCCTCTTTAAGAAGGGGTACCGCACAGACTGTAACAACTTCAGGGGCATCTCACTCCTCAGTATGCCGGGAAAGGTCCTGGCAAGGATTATTCAGCATCGCCTTGCCAGGCACGCTGAGGAGAAGCTTGCGGAGCCCCAATGCGGTTTCAGAAAAGGACGGTCCTGCACAGATGCCATATTTTCTGTCCGTCTGCTACAGCAGAGGTGTAGGGAATTCCAACAAGACCTACATCTCTGCTTTATTAACCTGGTCAAGGCCTATGATACCATCAGTAGGCCTGGGCTCTGGGTTGTTCTTCGTGCTTTTGGAGTACCTGACCCTCTGCTCATGATCATTAAGGACCTTCATGATGGTGAGCGGGCCCGGGTAAAACTACGTGGCCGGGAGTCAGAGCCATTCCCTGTACACCTTGGGGTGCGACAGGGATGTCCTCTGGCTCCCACATTATTTAACATCTATTTTGACCACGTAGTTCGTGAAGCCTTCAATAGCTGTACTGGGGGAATCTCCATATGGTACATATATAATGGGAGGCTAATCGATGCCCAGGTGCGGTCAAGGGATGGCTCCCTATTGCTCAACCACGTTATGTATGCTGATGATTTGGTAATAGCTGCTCATTCAGAGGAGGAGTTGGAGACGCTGCTGCTGAGACTGGAGCGTGCCACTAAGAGGTGGGGCCTTACCATCAGCCCCACCAAAACTAAGCACCTGCCTGGGTATTTTGTACCATCGGACACTCCACCCCCACAACTCCCAATCGGTGATGGGGCAGTTGTGGAGAGAGTGGAGAGTTTCCCATACCTGGGCAGTGTGTTCATGACTGGCTCCAGTTTAACAGCAGAGGTCTCACTCCGAATCAGTCGAGCGGCAATATCTTTTCATCGGTTGCGTAACGCTGTGTGGAAGCTACCTGGTCTGTCGCTCCGCACTAAGCTTCAGGTCTTCTCGGCCACGGTCATTCCCTCCCTTCTCTACGCTTGCGAAACGTGGACCCCCCTAATGGAACATCTTCGCCGGTTAGAAACATTTAGGCTGGCCTGCCTACGATCCATCCTGGGTTTAACCAGACTGGATTGTGTGAGGAGCTCACAAATCCTTGAAAGATCTGGGCAATGTCCCATCGGTGAGCTCCTCCGGCAGGCAAGGCTGCGTTGGCTGGGTCATGTAGCTCGCATGCCCAGCCACCGCATGCCGAAACAGCTTTTGTTCGGCCGGAGAGAGGGGGCTAAACGGGCACGGCACGGGCTAGAGAATAGATGGAGTGACGTTGTACAGGAGGACATGGAGCTGAGTGGACTTGCCAATGACCGGCCTCTATGGAGGAGGCTCGTGAAGGACGCTACTGGGCAGTTGGAGGCAGTCGCCCTCGAACAACAGCGGAGGGCGGAGGAGCGACGCTCACAACAACGAGCAGAGCGCCGGGTGGCTAAAGCACAGCAGGTTGGCACAGTAGGGGGCACAGGTGGTGCATCAGCCAGTCATCTCAGTCAGTCGACCCGTGGCACCTGCTGGGTCTGCCCCGTGACCTCCTGCCAGCGGGCGTTCGACACTTCACGTGGCCTCAGGGTGCACATAGCCTGGCACAAGCGTCGTGGTGACATCACCGCCACTTAGTGGCGAATGGCGGTTGTTGTTGTTGTTGTTGTGTATCCCTTCATATATCTCCTCCCCGCTCATCTCCCCGTTTCCACCTCACGAATGGTCAATCATCCCCCACCCTCGTTTTGCATCCTTCATGCGTTTCTACACTCGCCAATGTTGCCGATTTCCCCTCGAGCCTCTAACCGATTCCCCCGCTCAGGTAACCACGATTAAACGAGCACTTCGTGTCGAGGTTTCGTTGGTCGTACCTATGTATATTATTACTCATCTTGGCTCTTTCGGTAAATTTCGATTGAAAGCTTTCGTGACTCACCGCTCTAATTCAGTGGGCTCACATGACATTGACTTCTCCAAGACAGAGGTTCTTTGCAAGCCATCTGGCTACCATGAGAGATTCGTTCTTCACGAGGCCATCCGCATACTACAAGCACCGGGGTCAATTTCAACCCGAGAAGATGGATTCTGGGCTTAGTAACCATTGGAAAGACGTTCTAAACCATTCCCGTTCTTAATTAATTGTACTCTACGGTGTCCTTCAGACCGCAGCTCTTTCGCCGGCATTGACTCTCAATACCTCTCACACCACGGTTGATGGTGTGGTTTATAACATGGAGTCTATCAGCGCATCGGAGCTGTTTCCCTCTTCGACCCCATCCTCCGTTCCGGGCATGGATTGACTCGTCCGCCTGAACGTCCCTGTCCGTGGTGTTGGCGTTGAGGAGAAGGCAGATAAACGCCACTATTTTTCGCCATACGGCATTGATATTTAACGACTTATTGTTGGTGGCCCAGCTGATTGGAGAGAGTACATAGAGTTTATTGATAACATTGAGGGCAGCTTATATTTTGGTTTTTTTTATTGGTTTACTATATGGTATTCATTATACAGCGTCGTGTATACCCAGTTGCTTTGTGATTAATAGCTCAGCTTATTGAAGAATATATTAAGTCCATTTATTGTATTGATGTAATATAGATTTAGTTTTTTCACACCGGTTTACTTTATGATAGTTGGGTAGTTGGAGGCCTTTAAAGTCCATGTACTAAGTGCCTCTGTTGATATGTAAACTTTGACTTTAACACAGCTATCTCTGTCACAAGCTGATCCCTCAGCTATTTCAATGCAAAATTCTCCTGCTGTGATTTGTGAACAGCTTTGTCAAGGCTCTCCACGCCTCTCACCGAGCTTAAAAGACGCTACGAATCTTAGCAGCGTTCATTCAAGCTCTGTCGCCCAGACAGTTCTGTTGTTTCACCTGAAGAAGGCTACTTATGTTGTGGCCGAAACGTCGTGAGAATTTTATTGTCTTATTTTATTTTACTATTTTATTCTCATTTTACGTGACTTTACCGAAAGAACCAAAGAAGATCTTTCAGTAAAGTCACGTAGAAGGGAAACAATAAAATAATAATATTATATATATTTGGGTATTATTTTATTGTTTCCCTATCTACGTGGTGGTGACTTTACCGAAAGAACCAAGAATAATAATTTTATTGTTTTACAATAATTTTATTGTTTTATATTTTTATTATTTTATTGTTTCCCTATCTACGTGGTGGTGACTTTACCGAAAGAACCAAGAATAATAATTTTATTGTTTTATATTTTTATTATTTAATTGTTTCCCTATCTACGTGGTGGTGACTTTACCCAAAGAACCAAGAATAAATGTAATGTTTTACAATAATTTTATTATTTTATATTTTTATTATTTTATTGTTTCCCTATCTACGTGGTGGTGACTTTAACGAAAGAACCAAGAATAATAATTTTATTGTTTTATATATTTTTATTATTTTATTATTTCCCTATCTACGTGGTGGTGACTAACGAAAGAACCAAGAATAATAATTTTATTGTTTTACAATAATTTTATTGTTTTATATTTTTATTATTTTATTGTTTCCCTATCTACGTGGTGGTGACTTTACCCAAAGAACCAAGAATAATAATTGTATTGTTTTACAATAATTTTATTGTTTTATATTTTTATTATTTTATTATTTCCCTATCTACGTGGTGGTGACTTTACCCAAAGAACCAAGAATAATAATTGTATTGTTTTACAATAATTTTATTGTTTTATATTTTTATTATTTTATTGTTTCCCTTCAACGTGATGGTGACATTACCCAAAGAACCAAGAATAATAATTTTATTGTTTTATATTTTTATTATTTTATTGTTTCCCTTCTACGTGGTGGTGACTTTACCCAAAGAACCAAGAATAATAATTTTATTGTTTTATATATTTTTTAATTTTATTGTTTCCCTATCTACGTGGTGGTGACTTTACCGAAAGAACCAAGAATAATAATTTTATTGTGTTACAATAATTTTATTCATATTCTTAGTTTTTTCGGTAAAGTCACGTTGAAGAGAAACAACAAAATATATATAAAACAATAAAAAAATTCTCACGACGTTTCGACCATAACTCAAACGGTCATCATCAGGTGTTATTGTTTTATATATATTTTGTTATTTTGTTGTTTCTCTTCAACGTGACTTTACCGAAAAAACTAAGAATATGAATTACTGCAGTCACGAAAGCTTTAAATAAAAAAAAAAATTATTGTTTTATATATTTTTATTATTGTATTTTTTCCCTATCTACGTGGTGGTGACTTTACCGAAAGAACCAAGAATAATAATTTTATTGTTTTACAATAATTTATTGTTTTATATATTTTTATTATTTTATTGTTTCCCTATCTACGTGGTGGTGACTTTACCCAAAGAACCAAGAATAATAATTTTATTGTTTTATATTTTTATTATTTTATTGTTTCCCTATCTACGTGGTGGTGACTTTACCGAAAGAACCAAGAATAATAATTTTATTGTTTACAAATAATTTTATTGTTTTATATTATTATTATTTTATTGTTTCCCTTCTACGTGGTGGTGACTTTACCCAAAGAACCAAGAATAATAATTTGATTGTTTTATATTTTTATTATTTTATTGTTTCCCTATCTACGTGGTGGTGACTTTACCGAAAGAACCAAGAATAATAATTTTATTGTTTTACAATAATTTAATTGTTTTATATTATTATTATTTTATTGTTTCCCTATCTACGTGGTGGTGACTTTACCCAAAGAACCAAGAATAATAATTTTATTGTTTTACAACAATTTTATTGTTTTATATTTTTTATTATTTTATTGTTTCCCTATCTACGTGGTGGTGACTTTAACGAAAGAACCAAGAATAATAATTTTAATGTTTTACAATAATTTTATTGTTTTATATTTTTTATTATTTTATTGTTTCCCTATCTACGTGGTGGTGACTTTAACGAAAGAACCAATAATAATAATTTTAATGTTTTACAATAATTTTATTGTTTTATATATTTTTTATTTTATTATTTCCCTATCTACGTGGTGGTGACTTTAACGAAAGAACCAAGAATAATAATTTCATTGTTTTACAATTATTTTATTGTTTTATATATTTTTATTATTTTATTGTTTCCCTATCTACGTGGTGGTGACTTTACCGAAAGAACCAAGAATATGAATCCCTGCAGTGACAGAAAGCTTTAAATCAAAATTTTATATTATCACCATTGCTACGTAACATGAGTATTGGTTTGTTGTTGCGATTTGCCAAAGTTTAACGAAACGAGAAATTGGCAGTGACATCAAGAGAACATGCACGCTCAAACGTGTCTAGAGCGGGTCGAGGAGAAGTTAGATGATAATCATTATAGACCTCCTTTGCCAATACCCCAAAATATAATAATAGGGATTTTCCCCTTTTTCCTTAGCAACAAAACTGAAACCTTTTTTTTACAAGGGGAAATCCCTCCTCCCCCCCCCCCCCTATTATTATCATATCATTATTATATTATTTTGGCAGTGGCAAAAGGAGGTGTAATAATGATGTAGATGCTTACACCCCGAGCCCCTCAATTACTTTGCTAGCGGCGTTGTCTTTGAGCCGTGGTGACGCCTTTTGGCGTCGTCTGGTCGAGCACCAATTAGGTCGAGGCTCAAGCAAAAGCCATCCCTTGGTGTGGACCAATCAGTGTCAAGGACAGTGCATCGTCATGTTATCATAGAATGTGTTTTAGGAATAGGTTTTTACCCTTTTAACTGGCACAAAAACTGATACCTTTATTCAAGGCATCATGTTTGCAACTCTCTACAAACAAACTGAGGGCACCCCAATGGGCTCCCCCCTATCTCCGGTTATAGCTAACATTTTCATGGAGAAATTTGAGACTGACGCCATCCAGACTGCCACTCTGCGCCCAACCTTATGGAAGAGGTACGTGGATGACACTTTTGTCATCTGGCCACATGGCCGGCCTGCTCCAGACCAATTCCTCGACCACATCAATTCCATACACCCAGCCATCAGATTTACCATGGAAGTCGAAATAGATGGCAAGATACCCTTTTTTGGTTGTCCTAATTAAAAAGAGACCTGATGGTTCAATGAGCCACTCTGTCTACAGGAAAGCTACCCATACGGATGCTTACCTGAAACCGGATTCCCACCACCATCCATCACAGAAGAATTCCCTCATCAAGGCTCTGCACCATAGAGCCCAATGCATATCCGACCAGGAACACATAGCCAGTGAACTCAAGCACGTACACCAAGCTCTTAAGGCTAATGGTTACTCCGACTATACAATCCGAAAAGCTATCACTCAATCCATGAAGAAGGACCCTCTTGAGAAGCCTTTCAAAACCGTCACCTTACCCTACATTGCGGGGATCACAAAAAAGATCTCCAAAATCTTGAATAAACACAAGATCCAGGTCCGTTTCAACGCATTACATAAAATCCGTGATCTGGTTCCGTCTATAAAAGATGTGATTCCGGACATACAGTACCCTGGTGTCTACAAACTAAGTTGCCTCTGTGGTAGTAGTTACATTGGAGAAACCAAACGCCATGTCTCGGACCGCATTCGTGAACACAAAGCAGACCTTAAACACGGTAGGACCAACACCTCGGCCGTAGCAGATCATTGTTCTAATTCAGTAGGCTCACATGCCATTGACTTTTTCAAGACAGAGGTTCTTTGCAAGCCATCTGGCTACCATGAGAGATTCGTTCATGAGGCTATCCACATATACAAGCACAGAGACAATTTCAACCGAGAAGATGGATTCTATCTCAGCAATCATTGGAAAGATTTGATAAACCATTTCAGTTCTTAATTGATTGTTCACGCTTACAGTGGCTTTCAGACAGCATACATTATAAAAAATTTCGTCTCCCCCCTCCTCTTTTCAGAATATAGATGGACTAGTCCTGGGTAAACTGCCAAATCGCTGCGCGTGGCGCTAACGTTTTTTTATAAATAAATAAATGCGCCGTTTAAAAATAAATTAATGCAAACCAACACACCTGAAGATGACCGTTTGAGTTATGGTCGAAACGTCGTGAGAATTTTTTTTATTGTTTAATATATATTTTATTATTATTTTGTTGTTTCTCTTCAACGTGACTTTACCGAAAAAACTAAGAACATAGATGGACTAGTCCTTCTAAATAAACTGCCAAATCGCTGCGCGTGGAGCTGACGTTTGTTTATAAATAAATAAATACACCGTTTAAAAATAAATAAATTAATGCGAACCGGCACACCTGATGACAACCGTTTGTGTTATGGTCGAAACGTCGTGAGAATTTTTATTGTTTTATATATATTATTATTATTTTATTGTTTCCCTTCAACGTGACTTTACCGAAAGAGCTAGGAATATGAATCACTGCAGTAACGAAAGCTTTAAATCAAAATTATTATTATAGACAATGCATATAACACTATAATTACATTATTATAGACAATGCATATAACACTATAATTATATTATCATTAAAGACAATGCATATAACACTATAATTACATTATTATTACAGACAATGCATATACCACTATAATTACATTATTATCATTATAGACAATGCATATAACACTATAATTACATTATTATAGACAATGCATATAACACTATAATTACATTATTATAGACAATGCATATAACACTATCATTATATTATCATTAAAGACAATGCATATAACACTATAATTACATTATTATAACAGACAATGCATATACCACTATAATTGGATTATTATTATAGACAATGCATATAGCACTATAATTACATTATTATCATTATAGACAATGCAAATAACACTATAATTACATTATTATAGACAAAGCATATAACACTATAATTACATTATTATAGACAATGCATATAACACTATAATTACATTATTATAGACAATGCATATAACACTACCATTATATTATCATTAAATACAATGCATATAACACTATAATTACATTATTATAACAGACAATGCATATACCACTATAATTACATTATCATTAAAGACAATGCAGATACCACTATAATTACATTATAATTATAGACAATGCATATCACACTATAATTACATTATTATTATAGACAATGCATATAACACTATAATTACATTATTATAGACAATGCATATAACACTATAATTACATTAAATTAACCACAATACATATACCACTAAAATTACATTATTATTATAGACAATTTATATACCACTATAATTACATTATCATTATAGACAATACATATAACACTATAATTACATCATTATAGACAATACATATAACACTATAATTACATCATTAAACACAATACATATACCACTATAATTACATCATTATCATTACAGACAATACATATAACACTATAATTACATTATTACAGACAATACATATACCACTATAATTACATCATTAAACACAATGTGTATACCACTATAATTACATTATCATCATTATAGACAATACATATAACACTATAATTACATTATTATATTAAACACAATGCATATCACACTATAATATCATCATCATTATAGACAATGTATGTAACACTATAATTACATCATTATAGACAATGTATATAACACTATAATTACATTACCATTATAGACAATACATACAACACTATAATTACATCATTATCATTACAGACAATACATACAACACTATAATTACATCATTAAACACAATGCATGCAACACTATAATCACATCATTATCATCATTAAACACAATGCATATAACACTATAATTACATTATCATTAAACACAATGCATATACCACTATAATTACATCATTAAACACAATACATACAACACTATAATCACATCATCATCATCATTAAACACAATACATACAACACTACAATCACATCATCATCATCATTAAACACAATACATACAACACTACAATCACATCATCATTATCATCATCATTATAAACACAATGCACGTGTCTTAACACAGCGACGGCTGACCGTCCACCTCAGCGCCAACTGAGGTGGACGTTCAGCGGCCCACCCTCACCTCCGCCGGGCACATTTGCACGGCTTCCTTGCCTGCCGGCCTGGGCGGAGTAACGCGGGGCGAGGTTTACGGGAAGACCGCCGCGGGCACACGCCCCCCTCCGGCACTTTCCGGAAGGGAGGCGTGGCCGGGGGCTCCGCCCGGGAGAATAAAAGCGGCGGAGAGCGGGGAGCTTCGGGTGGTGCCGAACCGTCGCCGTCGGTGACGCCCCCCCCCCGGGCCCGATGAAATTGACGGTTCCACTCGCACGGGGCGTTTTGTAACATCCGCAACCGTTGTAATTTGTCGCCGCCGGAAAGGGCGCGGGGGAGGCTCCGTCTCGTCCGTCCCCCGCGGCAGCGATCAGCGATCAGCGATCAGCGATCAGCGATCAGCGATCAGCGATCAGCGATCAGCGTGACGCTGGACGCTGGCCGTGCTCCAAGTGGCGTTCCCGGGGGAAACTTTGCATCGATCCTTGTGCCACGGGTCGCCTGTCTGCGTTGTTTGTAATGCCTTGCGCGTGGGACTGCTCCACCAGCACCACCACCACCATCACCACCACCACCATCACCACCATCACCATCACCACCATCACCACCATCACCACCACCATCACCACCACCACCACCATCACCACCACCACCATCACCACCATCACCACCATCACCATCACCACCACCATCACCACCACCACCACCATCACCACCATCACCACCACCATCACCACCATCACCACCATCACCACCACCACCATCACCACCACCATCACCACCACCATCACCACCATCACCACCATCACCACCACCATCACCACCATCACCACCACCACCACCACCACCGCCACCACCACCACCACCACCATCACCACCATCACCACCACCACCACCACCACCATCACCACCACCATCACCACCACCACTGCCACCACCACCACCACCACCATCACCACCATCACCACCACCACCACCATCACCACCACCATCACCACCACCACTGCCACCATCACCACCACCACCACCATCACCACCACCACCATCACCACCATCACCACCATCACCATCACCACCACCATCACCACCACCACCACCATCACCACCATCACCACCACCATCACCACCATCACCACCATCACCACCACCATCACCACCACCATCACCACCACCATCACCACCATCACCACCATCACCACCACCATCACCACCATCACCACCACCACCACCACCACCGCCACCACCACCACCACCACCATCACCACCATCACCACCACCACCACCACCACCATCACCACCACCATCACCACCACCACTGCCACCATCACCACCACCACCACCACCATCACCACCACCATCACCACCACCACCACCACCATCACCACCATCACCACCACCACCATCACCACCACCACCACCATCAGCACCACCATCACCACCACCATCACCACCACCACCACATATTCACGAGATAATTTATCCGTACACCACCCAACCCACCTGCCCCGCCCCCGGGAAGTGTCGAACGCCCGCTGGCAGGAGGTCACTGGGCAGACCCAGCAGGTGCCACGGGTCGACTGACTGAGATGACTGGCTGATGCACCACCTGTGCCCCCTACTGTGCCAACCTGCTGTGCTTTAGCCACCCGGCGCTCCGCTCGTTGTTGTGAGCGTCGCTCCTCCGCCCTCCGTTGTTGTTGGAGGGCGACTGCCTCCAACTGCCCAGTAGCAGCGTCCTTCACGAGCCTCCTCCACAGAGGCCGATCTTGACACCGCTGGTACCGGTCATCGGCAAGTCCACTCAGCTCCACGTCCTCCTGTACCACATCACTCCATCTCTTCTCTAGCCCGTGCCGCACCCATTTTGCCCCCTCTATCCAGCCGAACAAAAGCTGTTTAGGCATGCGGTGGCTGGGCATGCGGGCTACATGACCCAGCCAATGCAGCCTTGCCTGCCGGAGGAGCTCACCGATGGGACCCTGCCCAGATCTTTCAAGGATTTGTGAGCTCCTCACACAATCCAGGATGGATCGAAGGCAGGCCAGCATAAACGTTTCTCACCGGCGAAGATGTTCCATTAAGGGGGGGGTCCATGTTTCACAAGCGTAGACAAGGGAGGTTATGACCAGAGCCGAAAAGACCTGAAGCTTCATGTGGAGTGACAGACCAGGTAGCTTCCACACAGCGTTACGCAACCAATAAAAAGATAATGCCGCTCGACTGATTCGGAGTGAGACCTCTGCTGTTAAACTGGAGCCGGTCATAAGCACACTGCCCAGGTATGGGAAACTCTCCACTCTCTCCACAACTGCCCCATCACCGATTGGGAGTTGTGGGGGTGGAGTGTCCGATGGTACAAAATACCCAGGCAGGTGCTTAGTTTTTGGTGGGGCTGATGGTTAAGGCCCCACCTCTTAGTGGCAAGCTCCAGGTTCAGCAGCAGCGTCTCCAACTCCTCCTCTGAGTGAGCAGCTATTACCAAATCATCGGCATACATAACGTGGTTGAGCAATAGGGATCCATCCCTGAAGCACACTCACCCACTCACACACACACAGGTAAATACACACAAGCTCACGCACACTCACACTCACACACAATTACTCACACACACAGGCGTCGTGTTGTGGATACAATTTTATTAGAGAGTAACTGAATAAGGTGTACACAGCTTTTCTTATCCAGCCAGGCCCCGAGACCACGATTGTAAAGAATCAAACCCCCAAAATAACAGTGCAGCACCCACCACCAACACCGTCCAGACTGACCAGACTAACTACACCGTCTAGACCATCCACACCGTCTAGACAGACTAGACTAACTAGACCGTCTAGACCATCCACACCGTCTAGACCATCCACACCGTCTAGACCATCCACACCGTCTAGACTGACTAGACTAACTAGACCGTCTAGACCATCCACACCGTCTAGACCATCCACACCGTCTAGACCATCCACACCGTCTAGACTGACTAGACTAACTAGACCGTCTAGACCATCCACACCGTCTAGACCATCCACACCGTCTAGACTGACCCCACTAACTAGACCGTCTAGACCATCCACACCGTCTAGACCATCCACACCGTCTAGACTGACTAGACCATCTACACCGTCTAGACCATCCACACCGTCTAGACCATCCACACCGTCTAGACTGACTCGACTAACTAGACCATCTAGACCATCCACACCGTCTAGACTGACTAAACTAACTAGACCGTCTAGACCATCCACACCGTCTAGACCAACCAGACAGTCTTCACTGTCTAGACCATCCACACCGTCCAGACTGACTAGACTAACTAGACCGTCTAGACCATCCACACCGTCTAGACCAACCAGACAGTCTTCACTGTCTAGACCATCCACACCGTCCAGACTGACTAGACTAACTAGACCGTCCAGACCATCCACACCGTCTAGACCATCCACACCGTCTAGACCATCCACACCGTCTAGACTGACTAGACCATCTACACCGTCTAGACCATCCACACTGTCTAGACCATCCACACCGTCTAGACTGACTCGACTAACTAGACCGTCTAGACCATCCACACCGTCTAGACCAACCAGACAGTCTTCACCGTCTAGACCATCCACACCGTCTAGACCATCCACACCGTCTAGAGTCTAGACCATCTTCACTGTCTAGACCATCTACACCGTCTAGACAGACCCGACTAACTAGACCGTCTAGACCATCCACACTGTCTAGACTGACTAGACTAACTAGACAGTCTAGACCAGACGGTGTAGACTGTCTAGACTCTAGAGTCTAGACAGTCTACACCGTCTAGACTCTAGAGTTTAGACGGTGTAGACCGTCTAGACCGACTAGACAGTGAAGACTGTCTAGTCTCTAGAGTCTAGACGGTGTAGACTGTCTAGACTCTAGAGACTAGACAGTCTACACCGTCTAGACCGACTAGACAGTGTAGACAGTCTACACTGTCTAGTCTCTAGAGTCTAGACGGTGTAGACTGTCTAGAGTCTAGACAGTCTAGAGTCTAGACAGTCTAGACTCTCTAGACTCTAGAGAGTCTAGAGAGTCTAGACAGTCTACACCGTCTAGACTCTCAGCGCTGCCCATCCTCACCGATTCTGCCAACTTGCTGGCCTCCAACCGACCACTCCTCCCCCTCCTCCTCCCCCTCCTCCTCCTTCCCCTCCTCCTCCTCCTCCTTCCCCTCCTCCTCCTCTCCTCCCCCTCCTCCCCCTCCCCCTCCTCCCCCTCCCCCTCCTCCCTCTCCTCCCCCTCCTCCTCCTCCTCCCCCTCCCCCTCCTCCTCCTCCTCCTCTTCCTGCTCCTCTCCTCCTCCTCCTCCTCCCTCTCCTCCCTCCCCTCCTCCTCCTCCTCCTCTCCTCCCCCTCCTCCTTCCCCTCTCCCTCCTCCCTCTCCTCCCTCTCCTCCCCCTCCTCCTCCTTCCCCTCCTCTTCCTGCTCCTCTCCCCCTCCTCCTCCCTCTCCTCCCTCTCCTCCCCCTCCTCCTTCCCCTCTCCCTCCTCCTCCTCCTCCTCCTCCCTCTCCTCCCCCCCCTCCTCCTCCCTCTCCTCCCCCTCCTCCTCCTCCCTCTCCTCCCTCTCCTCCTCCCTCTCCTCCCCCTCCTCCCTCTCCTCCCTCTCCTCCCCCTTCTCCTCCCTCTCCTCCTCCTCCCTCTCCTCCTCCTCCTCCCTCTCCTCCCCCTTCTCCTCCCTCTCCTCCTCCTCCCTCTCCTCCTCCTCCTCCCTCTCCTCCCCCTTCTCCTCCCTCTCCTCCTCCTCCCTCTCCTCCTCCCTCTCCTCCCTCTCCTCCCCCTTCTCCTCCCTCTCCTCCTCCTCCCTCTCCTCCCCCTTCTCCTCCTCCCGTCTGCTCCTTGCCGAAGGCGTCCACCACCACCTTGGTGACCAGCGACCCACCCGCCCCCAAGGCGAACTTCGCTGCCGTTCCCAGCCCAGCCGCTCCTACGGTGGAGTGGGGGGGGGGGGTGGTGGTGGTGGTGGTGGGGGGCATGGTGGGAGGGGGGAGAGGTGGTCAACATCTCGCTACCCTGGCACCCCTGAGGCTACCTGGGGGGCCTTTGTCTCTGTGTGTTTACAATATCCAGCACTTGCCCCTACAGCCGTGCTAGAGGCTACCTGGGGTACCTTTGTCTCTGTGTGTTTACAATAGCCAGCACTTGCCCCTACAGGCCTGTTAGAGGCTACCTGGGGACACCTTTGTCTGTGTTTGCAATAGCCAGAACTTGCCCCTACAGCCGTGCTAGAGGCTACCTGGGGACACCTTTGTGTTTACAATAGCCAGCACTTGCCCCTACAGCCCTGCTAGAGGCTACCTGGGGACACCTTTGTCTCTGTGTGTTTACAATATCGAGCACTTGCCCCTACAGCCGTGCTAGAGGCTACCTGGGGACACCTTTGTCTGTGTGTACAATAGCCAGCACTTGCCCCTACAGGCCTGCTAGAGGCTACCTGGGGGTACCTTTGTCTGTGTGTTTACAATAGCCAGCACTTGCCCCTACAGCCGTGCTAGAGGCTACCTGGGGACACCTTTATCTGTGTGTTTACAATATCGAGCACTTGCTCCTACAGCCGTGCTAGAGGCTACCTGGGGACACCTTTGTCTGTGTGTTTACAATAGCCAGCACTTGCCCCTACAGGCGTGCTAGAGGATACCTGGGGACACCTTTGTCTGTGTGTACAATAGCCAGCACTTGCCCCTACAGCCCTGCTAGAGGCTACCTGGGGGTACCTTTGTCTCTGTGTGTTTACAATAGCCAGCACTTGCCCCTACAGCCGTGCTAGAGGCTACCTGGGGACACCTTTGTCTGTGTTTACAATAGCCAGCACTTGCTCCTACAGCCGTGCTAGAGGCTACCTGGGGATATCTTTGTCTCTGTGTGTTTACAATAGCCAGCACTTGCGCCTACAGCCCTGCTAGAGGCTACCTGGGGTACCTTTGTCTCTGTGTGTACAATAGCCAGCACTTGCCCCTACAGCCGTGCTAGAGGCTACCTGGGGACACCTTTGTCTTTGTATCTACTCGCGACTACTTACAGCACTAGCCCCCTTACGCCCTGCTAGAGGCTACCTGGGGGACCTTTGTCTGTGTGTACCTGTGTGTGTGTACCTGTGTGTGTGTCTGTGTGTGTGTGTGTATCTGTGGCTGTGTGTACCTATGTGTGTGTGTGTACCTGTGTGTGTGTGTATATGTGTGTGTGTGTATCCGGCAAAACAACCCCCTACTTCCTCGCGGTGCCGGACGGGCAACTCTGTCGTGGACAGTGCTGTGGGGGGAGGGCCAATTCCGATTGGCCTCTCCCCTCATGGCGTCTGTGACCACCACAGCGGCTAAACGGGGGCTCTGGACAGGTGTGAGGGGCTGGTAACCCCTCCACCTTCAACTAATTACCACTAAACTACGACTAAAATATGTAACTAATAAGCTTGTGCCGGAGGCCCTGGGGGGACAGGCATCTATGACGTCTCCTGGCCAAACCCCAATTGGCAGAGCCAGGAGATTGAATCTCTACCCTCGGGGCTACTCCAGAAACAACTAAAAGCCACTACGGGTGGCCACGTGGAATGTTCGAACACTCACTGCGGAGGAGAGGCTGCCACTTCTCTGTCGGGAGCTGGACCGGTACCGCCTGGATCTCTGCGGCATTCAGGAGGTCCGGTGGACCGGTTCTGGCTCCAGCCACCATGAGGGGTGGACAGTCCTCTACTCGGGGCAGCAGACTGCCAAACAACAGGGTGTGGCTCTTCTTTTGAACAAAAAAATGAAGGGGGCGTGGGAGCGTGGCGGTGAGGTGTGGGAAGCTGTAAGCCCTGGGCTACTTTGGGCTCGCCTTCCCATCAACCAGAGGCGAGGAGTGGTGGACGTGGTTACTTATGCCCCCACCGAAGACGAACATCCGTGGAGGGATGCAGGCAAAGCCGATAAATCAGATGCCTTCTATGACCTCCTGTCACAGGTGCTGGCTAAAGTGGCCCCTCGGGATAGAGTCATCATGTTGGGTGACTTCAATGCCCGAGTTGGTCATGATACTGGTACCTGGTCTGGAGTGATTGGAGGGGATGGGCCAGATCAGCTCAATAACAACGGTAGGAGGCTGTTAGATTTTTGTGCAGCCCATGGGCTTGTAATTACCAACACGCTGTTCCGGCATCGGCGCATCCACGCAACATCATGGATGCATGCCGGGTCCAAGCAAGAACATCTGCTGGACTACATCGTGACGGACCAGCGGATGCGAGCCCATGTCCTTGACACCAGGACCTACCGTGGAGCTGATCTGCCGTCTGACCATCGACTAGTCATCTGTAAGATGCGCCTGCCATTCTTCCAGTCCGGTGGTGGGTGTACACCCAGGACCCCATTCCAACCTAAAGTGGCCTGGTCTCAGTGATCTGATGAAAGTTGCAAGCGAGAATTTCATCATCGCTTGTGGCTGGGATTAGCATCGTCCCCGACTCCTCCTGATGTCGAGGGTAAATGGGCGAGGTTTAAGACTGTGACTCATGCACCTGCAATGGCTGCTTTGGGTACGCGGTCCAGACCTCCCCAGAGACCCTGGCTGACAGAGGAGGTGTTCAGGATGGTTGAGAAAAACGACAGGCCCACTCTCATTGCCTAAAGCATCCCACGCCAGAGAATGAGGATGCTTACCGCAACCTTCGCTCGGAGGTTCGGAGAGCCGTGAGGCGCTGCAAGGATGGGTGGTGGTCGCGGGTTGCAGAGGAGATGGAGTCTGCCTCAGTGGCCCGTGATCACAAATCTCTATTTAACTCCATCAAAAAAGTAACCTGCAGCGCCACACCTATTACCATCATTAGGGGAAAAAACGGTGATCCAATCTCCGACCCCCAGGAACAGGTTTGCAGATTTGCTGAGCATTTCTGTGAGGTCCTGGGGGAGGGAAAATCCCTCAGCCAGGAAAACATCGTGGCACAAAGTGAGGATGACCCTGCTGAGGCTGCGGTGCCTCAAATATTGGAGGAAGTCACATCCTGTGAGTGGCTGGCTGAGATGCCATCTGTTGAGAAAGTACTGAAGGCGATCCGGAGTCTGAGACCAGGAAAGGCACCGGGTAGAGATGATCTCCCAAGCGAAATGCTGAGGGAGGGTGGCGTTTGTGCACAGACTGCCCTACATGACATCATAACAACAGTCTGGACCACTGGACGGGTTCCGCAGGATTGGAAGGATGCCCTGGTGGTCCCCCTCTTTAAGAAGGGGGACCGCACAGACTGTAACAACTGCAGGGGCATCTCACTCCTTAAGTGTGCCGGGAAAGGTCCTGGCAAGGATAATTCAACGTCGCCTCGCCAGCCACGCTGAGGAGAGGCTTGCGGAGCCCCAATGCGGTTTCAGGAAATGGCGGTCCTGCACGGACGCCATATTTTCTGTCCGTCTGCTACAGCAGAGGTGTAGGGAATTCCAACAAGACCGACGTCTCTGCTTCATCGACCTGGTCAAAGGCACTATGATACCATCGGCAGGCCCGGGCTCTGTGTCGTTCTTCGTGCTTTCGGAAGTCGCTGACCCCCCTTCCCCCTGCCTCACGATCATTAAGGACCTTCGTGACGGTGAGCGGGGCCCCGGGTAGCACCACGTGGCCCCGGGAATCGACGCTGGCCGGAGGCCGTCCAGGCCGGAGGCCACACGCCTCCTTACCGACGGACTGCAGCGTCGCCACCGCCCCTCCGGCCACCACCCCAACACCCGCTAGCCACCGCGGCCGAGGACATGAGGGAGGCGGCGAAGGAGCCAGCGACGATGCCCCCGGTGGAGAAGCCCATGCCTGCCACCACCAGCGGGGCGAGGGCAACCGTGCCCACTGGCTCGCGGACACACGGACGGACACACGGACGGACACACGGACGGACACACGGACGGACACACGGACGGACACACGGAC
Source organism: Petromyzon marinus (assembly GCF_048934315.1). Lineage (NCBI taxonomy): Eukaryota > Metazoa > Chordata > Hyperoartia > Petromyzontiformes > Petromyzontidae > Petromyzon > Petromyzon marinus. The sequence goes on along the minus strand of NW_027422634.1, from coordinate 632,400 downwards.
GGACACACGGACGGACACACGGACGGACACACGGACGGACACACGGACGGACACACGGACGGACACACGGACGGACACACGGACGGACACACGGACGGACACACGGACGGACACACGGACGGACACACGGACGGACACACGGACGGACGGTGGTGACGGTGAGGAGGAGGAGGATGAGGAGGAGGCTACCAGCTCACGGCAACGATAATGATGCACAGCAGCAATCGTGACGATGACGATGAGGATCACAACAACAACAACGACAACAACAGCAATCGTGATGATGACGATTAAAACAACAACAACAACAATCGTGATGATGACGATCACAACAACAACAACAACAACCGTGATGATGACAGTGGTGGTGGCGATAGCGTCACACCATCACACAGCGTCACACCATCACACAGCGTCACAGACCGTCACACCATCACACAGCATCACACAGCGTCACACCATCACACAGCGTCACACCACCACACAGCGTCACCATCACACAGCGTCACACACAGCGACACACACAGCGTCACACCATCACACAGCATCACACCATCACACAGCGTCACACCATCACACAGCGTCACCGTCACACAGCGTCACACACAGCGTCACACCATCACACAGCGTCACACACCGTCACACCATCACACAGCGTCACACCACCACACAGCGTCACACCATCACAGCGTCACCATGACACAGCGTCACCATCACACAGCATCACACCATCACGCAGCGTCACACCACCACAGCGTCACACACAGCGTCACACACAGCGTCACACCATCACACACAGCGTCACACCATCACAATGCGTCACACACAGCGTCACACCATCACACGGTGTCACATCATCACACAGTGTCACACTGTCACACAGCGTCACACACAGCTAATCACACAGCGTGACACCACCACACAGCGTCACACCATCACACAGCGTCACACACAGCGAATCACACAGCGTCACATCATCACACAGCGTCACACCACCACACAGCGTCACACAGCGTCACACCATCACACAGCGTCACACCGTCACACAGCGTCACACCATCACACAGCGTCACACCACCACACAGCGTCACACCATCACACAGTGTCACCGTCACACAGCGTCACACCATCACACAGCGTCACACACAGCGTCACACACAGCGTCACACCATCACACACAGCGTCACACCATCACAATGCGTCACACACAGCGTCACACCATCACACAGCGTCACACCATCACACAGCGTCACACACAGCGAATTACACAGCGTCACATCATCACATAGCGTCACACCACCACACAGCGTCACACAGCGTCACACCATCACACAGCGTCACACCGTCACACAGCGTCACACCATCACACAGCGTCACACACACCGTCACACCATCACACAGCGTCACACCATCACACAGCGTCACACACACCGTCACACACAGCGAATCACACTGCGTCACATCATCACACAGCGTCACACACAGCGTCACACAGCGTCACCCCATCACACAGCGTCACACAGCGTCACACAGCGTCACACCACCACACAGCGTCACACCATCACACAGCGTCACACCACCACACAGCGTTACCATCACACAGCGTCACACCATCACACAGCATCACACCATCACACAGCGTTACCATCACACAGCGTCACACCATCACACAGCGTCACACCACCACACAGCGTCACACCATCAGACAGCATCACCACCACACAGCGTCACACCATCACACAGCGTCACCACCACACATCGTCACACCATCACACAGCGTCACACACAGCGTCACACCATCACACAGCGTCACACCACCACACATCTTCACACACAGCGTCACACAGCGTCACCACCACACAGCGTCACACACAGCGTCACACACGGCGTCACACCATCACACAGCGTCACACCATCACACAGCGTCACACAGCGTCACCACCACACAGCGTCACACACCACCACACAGCATCACACCATCACACAGCGTCACACACAGCGTCACACACAGCGTCACACACACAGCGTCACACCACCACACAGCGATCACGTGGTGGTGTGGTGACGTCACCGCTTACCTCCTCCAGCTACAATGGCGACAACCTTCCACCACTGAGTCGACTTCTCCTCTGTGTGGGGTTACAGAGAGCAGTCAGCTCTATACACTATACACTACTTTATATACTACTATATACTATATATACTACTATATAATACTATATACTACTATATACTACTATATAATACTATACTACTATATAATACTATACTACTATATAATACTATATACTACTATATACTACTACACTATATACTACTACACTATATACTACTACACTATATACTACTACACTATATACTACTACACTATATACTACTACACTATACACTATATACTACTACAGAGAGCAGTCAGCTCTACATACTATACACTACTATACTTTATATACTACTATATAATACTATACTACTATAAAATACTATATACTACTATATACTACTACACTATATACTACTACAGAGAGCAATCAGCTCTACATACTATACACTATACACTACTTTACTTTATATATACTATACTCTATACTATATATACTATTTATACTACTATATATACTACTATACTACTACACTATATACTACAGAGAGCAGTCAGCTCTACATACTATACACTATACACTACTTTACTTTATATATACTATACTATATACTATATATACTATTTATACTACTATATATACTACTATATAATACTATACTACTATATAATACTATACTACTATATAATACTATATACTACTATATACTACTACACTATATACTACTACAGAGAGCAATCAGCTCTACATACTATACACTACTTTACTTTATATACTACTATATAATATATACTATATATACTATTTATACTATATACTACTACTACACTATATACTACTACAGAGAGCAATCAGCTCTATACACTATACACTACTATATATACTACTATATAATACTATACTACTATATAATACTATATACTACTATATATACTATATACTACTACAGAGAGCAATCAGCTCTACATACTATACACTATACACTACTATACTTTATATATACTATACTCTATACTATATATACTATTTATACTACTATATATACTATATAATACTATACTACTATATAATACTATATACTACTATATACTATATACTACTACTACACTATAAGCTACTACAGAGAGCAATCAGCTCTACATACTATACACTACGTTATACACTACTATATACTATACATACTATATACTACTATACTATATATACTATATACTACTACACTATATACTACTACAGAGAGCAATCAGCTCTACATAGTATACACTATACACTACTATATATACTACTATATACTATATATATACTATTTATACTACTATATACTATACTACACTATATACTACTATATACTACTATACTATATACACTATATACTATACAACACTATATACTACTATATACTACTATACTATACACACTATATACTATACTACACTATATACTACTATATACTACTATACTATATACACTATATACTATACTACACTATATACTACTATATACTACTATACTATATACACTATATACTATACTACACTATATACTACTATACTATATACACTATATACTATACTACACTATATACTACTATATACTACTATATGCTACTATACTATATACACTATATCCTATACTACACTATATACTACTATATACTACTATACTATATACACTATATATTATACTACACTATATACTACTATGTACTACTATACTATATACACTATATACTATACTACACTATATACTACTATATACTACTATACTATATACACTATATACTATACTAAACTATATACTACTATATACTACTATACTATATAAACTATATACTATACTACACTATATACTACTACACTATATACTACTACACTATATACTACTACACTATATACTACTACACTATATACTACTATATACTACTACACTATATACTACTATATACTACTACACTATATACTACTACACTATATACTACTACTACACTATATACTACTACACTATATACTACTACTACACTATATACTACTACTACACTATATACTACTACTACACTATATACTACTACACTATATACTACTACTACACTATATACTACTACACTATACACTACTACACTATACACTACTACACTATACACTACTACACTATATACTACTACTATATATGCTACTACACTATATACTACTACACTATATACTACTACACTATATACTACACTATATACTACTACTATATATACTACTACACTATATACTACTACACTATATACTACTACACTATATACTACTACTATAAATACTACTACTATAAATACTACTATATACTACTAGTAGACAGAATTCAGATTAAATTTCGATTTAAAGCTTTCGTGACTGCAAGGATTCGTCTTCTTTGGTTCTTTCGGTAAAGTCACCAGCACGTAGAATGAGAATAAAATAATAAATTGATCAAATAAAATAACACAATAATATTCTCACGACGTTTCGGCCACAACACAAGCGGCCTTCATCAGGTGAAGGGACGAGACTGTCTGGAGGACAGCGCTGGAGTGAAAAAGCCACGCTCAGATCGCGACCTTTAAGCTGTGTGAGAAGAAACAAAGCGCCTTGACAAAGGAATTAGCATAGAATTTAGCATTGAAATGGCTAAGTGATTAGCTTGTGACTGGTCACAGAAATGGCTATGTTAAAGTTAAAGTATACACATCCGCAGAGGCACCCCTTGACAAAGGAATTAGCATAGAATTTAGCATTGAAATAGCTGAGTGATTAGCTTGTGACTGGTCACAGAAATAGCTATGTTAAAGTCAGAGCATATACATTCACAGAGGCACCTAGTACAAATCAAACAGGAGAATTTAGCATTGAAATGCCTGAGTGATTAGCTTGTGACTGGTCGCAGAAATAGCTATGTTAAAGTCAGAGCATACACATTCACAGAGGCACCTAGTACAAATCAAACAGGAGAATTTAGCATTGAAATAGCTGAGTGATTAGCTTGTGACTTGTCGCAGAAATAGCTATGTTAAAGTCAGAGCATATACATTCACAGAGGCTCCTAGTACAAATCAAACAGGAGAATTTAGCATTGAAATAGCTGAGTGATTAGCTTGTGACTGGCCAGAGAAATGGCTATGTTAAAGTTAAAGCATACACATCCGCAGAGGCACCCCTTGACAAAGGAATTAGCATAGAATTTAGCATTGAAATAGCTGAGTGATTAGCTTGTGACTGGTCACAGAAATAGCTATGTTAAAGTCAGAGCATACACATCCACAGAGGCACCTAGTACAAATCAAACAGGAGAATTTAGCATGGAAATAACTAGGCGAATTTAGCGTTGAAATAACTGATTGATTAGCTTGTGACTGGTCACAGAAATGGCCATGTTGAAGTCAAGGCCTACACATCTGAGCTATTCACAGTAACTGGGTATACAATACAATATATAATGGATACTATATAGTGAACCAATAAAACATACTAAAAATATAAATTACCTCAATGTTATCAATAAACTTTATATCTTCTCCAATCAGCTAAGCTACCAACAATAAGTCGTTATATATCACAATGCTATA
>NW_027422634.1:561718-619218 GCF_048934315.1 Petromyzon marinus | reverse complement strand
CACACACACAGTGTACACACACTCACGCGTGCTCCACTCACTTGCAGCTGCTCCAGGTGCGGGCGAGTCGCTCATGTTTTGTGACGTCACAGCTGACGCAGCGCTTCTGGGGAGCCAATGAGAAGGAGGGCAGCTGAAACCAGCATGGCACGGCACACACACGAAGACAAAGATCCCCCGTGTAGCCTCTAACAGGCTGCAGGGGCAAGTGCTCAACGGCTCATTCACCACACACAGACACTCACCTACTCACCTACTCACCCACACACTCACCTACTCACCTGCTCACCCACACACTCACCACTCACCTACTCACCCACACATTCACCAGTCACCCACACACTCACCTACTCACCTAGTCACCCACACACTCATCTACTCACCTACACACTCACCTACTCACCTACTCACCCAAACACTCACCTCCTCACCTACTCACCCAAACACTCACCTACACACTCACCTACTCACCTACTCACCCATACACTCACTCACCCACACACTCACCTACTTACCTACTCACCTACTCACCCACACACTCACCTACTCACTCACCTACTCACCCACACACTCACCTACTCACCTACTCACCTACTCACCCACACACTCACCTACTCACCTACTCACCCACACACTCACCTACTCACCCACACACTCACCTACTCACCCACACACTCACCTACTCACCTACTCACCCATACACTCACTCACCCACACACTCACCTACTCACCTACTCACCCATACACTCACTCACCCAAACACTCACCTACTCACCTACTCACCCAAACACTCACCTACTCACCTACTCACCTACACACTCACCTACTCACCTACTCACCTACTCACCCACACACTCACCTATTCACCCACACACTCACCTACTCACCCACACACTCACCACTCACCTACTCACCTACACACTCACCACTCACCTACTCACCCACACACTCACCTACACACATACTCACCCACACACTCACCTATTCACCCACACACTCACCTACTCACCTACTCACCCACACACTCACCTACTCACCCACACCCATTCACCACTCACCTACTCACCCACACACTCACCGCTCACCTACTCACCCACACACTCACCTACTCATCAACTCACCCACACACTCACCTACGCACCTACTCACCCACACACTCACCAATCACCTACTCACCCACACACTCACCACTCACATACTCACCCACACACTCACCTACTCACCCACACACTCATCTACTCACCTACTCACCCACACCCATTCACCACTCACCTACTCACCCACACACTCACCACTCACCTACTCACCCACACACTCACCTACTCACCCACACACTCACCACTCACCTACTCACCCACACACTCACCACTCACCTACTCACCTACTCACCCACACTCTCACCACTCACCTACTCACCCACACACTCACCACTCACCTACTCACCCATACACTCACCACTCATCTACTCACCTACTCACCCACACACTCACCACTCACCTACTCACCCACACACACACCGCTCACCTACTCACCCACACACTCACCACTCACATACTCACCCACACACAGACCACTCACATACTCACCCACACACAGACCACTCACCTACTCACCCACACACTCACCACTCACCTACTCACCCACACACTCACCACTCACCCACACACACTCACCACACAGACACACACACTACACCACTTACAACTCACCTACTCATTCACCACTCACCTACTCACCCACACACTCACCACTCACCTACTCACCCACACACTCACCACTCACCCATACACTCACTCACCCACACACTCAACAACTCACCCACACACTCACCACTCACCTACTCACCCACACACTCACCTACTCACCCACACACTCACCTACTCACCCACACACTCACCACTCACCCACACACATTCACCACTCACCTACTCACCCACACACTCACCACTCACCTACTCACCCACACACTCACCACTCACCCAAACACACACTCACCACACAGACACACACACTACACCACTTACAACTCACCTACTCATTCACCACTCACCTACTCACCCACACACTCACCACTCACCTACTCACCCAAACACTCACCTACTCACCTACTCACCCACACACTCACCACTCACCCACACACATTCACCACTCACCTACTCACCCATACACTCACCACTCACCTACTCACCCACACACTCACCACTCACCTCATTTACACACTCACTCATCGCACACAAATACACACTCACCACTCACCTACTCACCCACACACTCACCGCTCACCTACTCACCAACACACACACTCACTCACCACACACACACACTCACCACTCACCCACACACTCACCACTCACACACACAATCACCATTCACCTACTCACCCACACACTCACCACTCACCTACTCACCCACACACTCACCACTCACCTACCCACCCACTCACACACACACTCACCACTCACACGCACACACTCACCACTCGCCTAATCACCCACACACACACTCACTCACCTACTAACACACACACTCACCACTCACCTACTCACCCACACACTCACAGCTCACCCATACACTCACCTACTCACCTACTCACCCACACACTCACCACTCACACACACACACTCACCACTCACACACACATTCACCACTCACCTACTCACCCACACACACACTCACTCACCACACACTCACCTACTCACCCACACACTCACATCTCACCCACATACTCACCTACTCACCTACTCACCCGCACACTCACCACTCACACACACACTCACCGCTCACCCACACACTCACCTACTCACCTACTCACCCACACACTCACCACTCACCTACTCACCCACACACACACTCACTCACCTACTCACCCACACACTCACCACTCACCACTCACACGCACACACTCACCACTCGCCTACTCACCTACTCACCCACACACACACTCACCACACACACACACACTCACCACTCACCTACTCACCCACACACACACTCACTCACCACACACTCAACACTCACCTACTCACCCACACACTCACAGCTCACCCACACACTCACCTACTCACCTACTCACCCACACACTCACCACTCACACACACACTCACCACTCACACACACACTCACCTACTCACCTACTCACCCACACACTCACCACTCACACACACACTCACCACTTACACACACATTCACCACTCACCACACACAGCCACACACTCACCACACACTCACCACTCACTACACCATCACGAGCGATAACATCTCAACCAAGTTGCTGATACCACCACCACCATCACCACCATCACCACCACCATCACCACCACCACCATCACCACCATCACCACCACCACCATCACCACCACCACCACCATCACCACCACCATCACCATCACCACCATCATCACCACCATCACTACCACCACCATCACCACCACCATCACCACCACCACCACCATCACCACCACCATCACCACCACCATCACCACCATCACCACCACCATCACCACCATCACCACCATCACCACCACCATCACCACCATCATCACCACCATCACCACCACCATCACCACCACCATCACCACCACAGGGTGTGGATATTTATAGCAGCAGTCAAATACTCTGAACGTGTAGACACAGAGACCCACAGAAGTACAACCATACACATAGAGAGACACATAGAGACACATAGAGACCCACAGTGACACATAGAGACACATAGAGACTCATAGAGACTCATAGAGAGACCCATAGAGACACATAGAGACCCATAGAGACCCATAGAGACCCATAGAGACTCATAGAGACACATAGAGACCCATAGAGACTCATAGAGACTCATAGAGACACACAGAGACTCAAAGAGACACATAGAGACCCATAGAGACCCATAGAGACCCATAGAGACCCATAGACACCCACACCCACAGAGACCCATAGAGACACATAGAGACGCATAGAGACCCACACCCATAGAGACACATAGAGACCCATAGAGACACATAGAGACACATAGAGACCCACACCCATAGAGACCCATAGAGACCCATAGAGACCCACACTCACAGAGACCCATAGAGACCCATAGAGACCCACACTCACAGAGACCCATAGAGACCCATAGAGACCCACACTCACAGAGACCCATAGAGACCCATAGAGACCCACACTCACAGAGACCCATAGAGACCCATAGAGACCCACACTCACAGAGACCCATAGAGACCCACACCCATAGAGACACATAGAGACCCATAGAGACCCACACTCACAGAGACCCATAGAGACCCATAGAGACCCACACTCACAGAGACCCATAGAGACCCACACCCATAGAGACACATAGAGACCCATAGAGACCCACACTCACAGAGACCCATAGAGACCCATAGAGACCCACACTCACAGAGACCCATAGAGACCCATAGAGACCCACACTCACAGAGACCCATAGAGACCCATAGAGACCCACACCCATAGAGACACATAGAGACCCATAGAGACCCACACTCACAGAGACCCATAGAGACCCATAGAGACCCACACTCACAGAGACCCATAGAGACCCATAGAGACCCACACTCACAGAGACCCATAGAGACCCATAGAGACCCACACTCACAGAGACCCATAGAGACCCATAGAGACCCACACCCATAGAGACACATAGAGACCCATAGAGACCCACACTCACAGAGACCCATAGAGACCCATAGAGACCCACACCCATAGAGACACATAGAGACCCATAGAGACCCACACTCACAGAGACCCATAGAGACCCATAGAGACCCACACCCATAGAGACACATAGAGACCCATAGAGACCCACACTCACAGAGACCCATAGAGACCCATAGAGACCCACACCCATAGAGACACATAGAGACCCACAAAGACCCACACCCACAGAGACCCATAGAGACCCATAGAGACCCATAGAGACCCACACTCACAGAGACCCATAGAGACCCATAGAGACCCACACCCATAGAGACACATAGAGACCCATAGAGACCCACACTCACAGAGACCCATAGAGACCCATAGAGACCCACACTCACAGAGACCCATAGAGACCCATAGAGACCCACACCCATAGAGACACATAGAGACCCATAGAGACCCACACTCACAGAGACCCATAGAGACCCACACCCATAGAGACACATAGAGACCCATAGAGACCCACACTCACAGAGACCCATAGAGACCCATAGAGACCCACACTCACAGAGACCCATAGAGACCCATAGAGACCCACACCCATAGAGACACATAGAGACCCATAGAGACCCACACTCACAGAGACCCATAGAGACCCACACCCATAGAGACACATAGAGACCCATAGAGACCCACACTCACAGAGACCCATAGAGACCCATAGAGACCCACACCCATAGAGACACATAGAGACCCATAGAGACCCACACCCATAGAGACACATAGAGACCCATAGAGACCCACACTCACAGAGACCCATAGAGACCCACACCCATAGAGACACATAGAGACCCATAGAGACCCACACTCACAGAGACCCATAGAGACCCACACCCATAGAGACACATAGAGACCCATAGAGACCCACACTCACAGAGACCCATAGAGACCCACACCCATAGAGACACATAGAGACCCATAGAGACCCACACTCACAGAGACCCATAGAGACCCACACCCATAGAGACACATAGAGACCCATAGAGACCCACACTCACAGAGACCCATAGAGACCCACACCCATAGAGACACATAGAGACCCATAGAGACCCACACTCACAGAGACCCATAGAGACCCATAGAGACCCACACTCACAGAGACCCATAGAGACCCATAGAGACCCACACCCATAGAGACACATAGAGACCCATAGAGACCCACACTCACAGAGACCCATAGAGACCCATAGAGACCCACACCCATAGAGACACATAGAGACCCATAGAGACCCACACTCACAGAGACCCATAGAGACCCATAGAGACCCACACTCACAGAGACCCATAGAGACCCATAGAGACCCACACCCATAGAGACACATAGAGACCCATAGAGACCCACACTCACAGAGACCCATAGAGACCCATAGAGACCCACACCCATAGAGACACATAGAGACCCATAGAGACCCACACTCACAGAGACCCATAGAGACCCATAGAGACCCACACCCATAGAGACACATAGAGACCCATAGAGACCCACACCCATAGAGACACATAGAGACCCATAGAGACCCACACCCATAGAGACACATAGAGACCCACACTCACAGAGACCCATAGAGACCCATAGAGACCCACACCCATAGAGACACATAGAGACCCATAGAGACCCACACTCACAGAGACCCATAGAGACCCATAGAGACCCACACTCACAGAGACCCATAGAGACCCATAGAGACCCACACCCATAGAGACACATAGAGACCCATAGAGACCCACACTCACAGAGACCCATAGAGACCCATAGAGACCCACACCCATAGAGACACATAGAGACCCATAGAGACCCACACTCACAGAGACCCATAGAGACCCATAGAGACCCACACCCATAGAGACACATAGAGACCCATAGAGACCCACACCCATAGAGACACATAGAGACCCATAGAGACCCACACCCATAGAGACACATAGAGACCCACACTCACAGAGACCCATAGAGACCCATAGAGACCCACACCCATAGAGACACATAGAGACCCATAGAGACCCACACTCACAGAGACCCATAGAGACCCATAGAGACCCACACTCACAGAGACCCATAGAGACCCATAGAGACCCACACCCATAGAGACACATAGACTCACAGAGACCCATAGAGACCCATAGAGACCCACACTCACAGAGACCCATAGAGACCCATAGAGACCCACACCCATAGAGACACATAGAGACCCATAGATACCCACACCCATAGAGACACATAGAGACCCATAGAGACCCACACCCATAGAGACACATAGAGACCCACACTCACAGAGACCCATAGAGACCCATAGAGACCCACACCCATAGAGACACATAGAGACCCATAGAGACCCACACTCACAGAGACACATAGAGACCCATAGAGACCCACACCCATAGAGACACATAGAGACCCAAAGAGACCCACACCCATAGAGACACATAGAGACCCATAGAGACCCACACCCATAGAGACACATAGAGACCCACGGAGACCCACACCCACAGAGACCCATAGAGACCCATAGAGACCCACACTCACAGAGACCCATAGAGACCCATAGAGACCCACACCCATAGAGACCCACAGAGACCCATAGACACCCACACCCACAGAGACCCATAGAGACCCATAGACACCCACACCCACAGAGACCCATAGACATCAACTAAACTGTGTTTATGTTACCAGGTGTAACGCTCCAGTGAGCTCCTGTTGAGATCTTTGTTCAGACAAGTGACCTGAACATCACACAGTGATAACATCTCAACCATGTTGCTGACACCACCACCACCATCACCACCACCACCACCATCACCACCATCACCACCACTATCATCACCACCATCACCACCATCACCACCACTATCATCACCACCATCACCACCATCACCATCACCACCATCATCACCACCACCATCACCACCACCACCACCATCACCACCATCACCATCAACACCATCACCACCACCATCATCACCACCATCACCACCATCACCACCATCACCATCACCACCACCATCATCACCACCATCACCACCACCATCATCACCACCACCACCATCACCACCACCATCAACACCATCACCACCACCACCATCACCACCATCACCATCACCACCACCACCACCATCACCACCATCACCACCACCATCATCACCACCATCACCATCATCACCACCATCATCACCACCATCACCACCACCATCATCACCACCACCACCACCATCACCACCACCATCAACACCATCACCACCACCACCATCACCACCATCACCATCACCACCACCACCACCACCATCACCACCATCACCACCACCATCATCACCACCATCACCACCATCACCATCACCACCACCACCATCAACACCATCACCACCACCATCATCACCACCACCACCACCATCACCACCACCATCAACACCATCACCACCACCACCATCACCACCATCACCATCACCACCACCATCATCACCACCATCACCACCATCACCACCATCACCATCACCACCATCACCACCACCTCAATCACCACCACCATCACCACCACCATCACCACCACCATCACCACCACCATCACCACCATCACCACCACCATCACCACCATCATCACCACCACCATCACCACCACAGGGTGTGGATATTTATAGCAACAGTCAAATATTCTGAACGTGTAAACACAGAGACCCACAGAAGTACACACATACACATAGAGAGACCCATAGAGATACATAGAGACACATAGAGACACATAGAGACTCATAGAGACTCATAGAGACCCATAGAGACACATAGAGACACATAGAGACCCACAGAGACCCACACCCACAGAGACCCATAGAGACCCATAGAGACACATAGATACCCATAGAGACACATAGAGACACATAGAGACCCACAAAGACCCACACCCACAGAGACCCATAGAGACCCATAGAGACACATAGATACCCATAGAGACACATAGAGACACATAGAGACCCATAGAGACACATAGAGACACATAGAGACTCATAGAGACCCATAGAGACTCATAGAGACCCATAGAGACACATAGAGACACATAGAGACCCACAGAGACCCACACCCACAGAGACCCATAGAGACCCATAGAGACACATAGATACCCATAGAGACACATAGAGACACATAGAGACCCATAGAGACACATAGAGACACATAGAGACTCATAGAGACCCATAGAGACTCATAGAGACCCATAGAGACACATAGAGACACATAGAGACCCACAGAGACCCACACCCACAGAGACCCATAGAGACCCATAGAGACACATAGATACCCATAGAGACACATAGAGACACATAGAGACCCATAGAGACACATAGAGACACATAGAGACACATAGAGACCCACACCCACAGAGACCCATAGAGACACACGCTCATAGAGACCCACAGAAGTACAAAATCTCCCCATTGTCAGGGTCCAACCCACGACCTCCTGTATACCAGGCGAGGTAGTCAACATCTCCCCATTGTCAGGGTCCACGACCTCCTGTAGACCAGGCGAGGTAGTCAACATCTCCCCATTGTCAGGATGGAACCCACGACCTCCTGTAGACCAGGCGAGGTAGTCAACATCTCCCCATTGTCAGGATGGAGCCCACGACCTCCTGTAGACCAGGCGAGGTAGTCAACATCTCCCCATTGTCAGGGTCCACGACCTCCTGTAGACCAGGCGAGGTAGTCAACATCTCCCCATTGTCAGGATGGAACCCACGACCTCCTGTAGACCAAGCGAGGTAGTCAACATCTCCCCATTGTCAGGATGGAGCCCACGACCTCCTGTAGACCAGGCGAGGTAGTCAACATCTCCCCATTGTCAGGGTCCAACCCACGACCTCCTGTATACCAGGCGAGGTAGTCAACATCTCCCCATTGTCAGGGTCCAACCCACGACGTCCTGTAGACCAGGCGAGGTAGTCAACATCTCCCCATTGACAGGGTCCAACCCACGACCTCCTGTAGACCAGGCGAGGTAGTCAACATCTCCCCATTGTCAGGGTCCACGACCTCCTGTAGACCAGGCGAGGTAGTCAACATCTCCCCATTGTCAGGGTCCACGACCTCCTGCAGACCAGGCGAGGTAGTCAACATCTCCCCATTGTCAGGATGGAACCCACGACCTCCTGTAGACCAGGCGAGGTAGTCAACATCTCCCCATTGACAGGGTCCACGACCTCCTGTAGACCAGGCGAGGTAGTCAACATCTCCACATTGTCAGGATCCAACCCACGACCTCCTGTAGACCAGGCGAGGTAGTCAACATCTCCCCATTGTCAGGATGGGACCCACGACCTCCTGTATACCAGGCGAGGTAGTCAACATCTCCCCATTGTCAGGGTCCACGACCTCCTGTAGACCAGGCGAGGTAGTCAACATCTCCACATTGTCAGGATCGATCCCACGACCTCCTGTAGACCAGGCGAGGTAGTCAACATCTCCCAATTGTCAGGATGGAACCCACGACCTCCTGTAGACCAGGCGAGGTAGTCAACATCTCTCCATTGTCAGGGTCCACGACCTTCTGTATACCAGGCGAGGTAGTCAACATCTCTTACCTGGCAACTGTGGGTCACGGTGTTCTCGCCCTCTGTCGCTCTCTCTCTGACCTCTCCCTCTTCACGATCTCCGCTGTCTCGCTCACCACTACCGGAGCGCCGCCTTTTGTGCCGCGTCACGAATCTCCCTCCGCCTCCCATGCCCCTACAGCCCTGCTGGAGGCTACCTGGGGGAGCTTTGTCTGTGTAACAGCACTTGCCCCTACAGCCCTGCTAGAGGCTACCTGGGGGAGCTTTGTCTGTGTAACAGCACTTGCCCCACCAGCCCTGCTAGAGGCTACCTGGGGGAGCTTTGTCTGTGTCTCAGCACTTGCCCCTACAGCCCTGCTAGAGGCTACCTGGGGGAGCTTTGTCTGTGTCTCAGCACGTGCCCCTACAGCCCTGCTAGAGGCTACCTGGGGGTACCTTTGTCTCTGTGTGTACAATTGCCAGCACTTGCCCCTACAGCCCTACTAGAGGCTACCTGGGAGATCTTTGTCTGTGTAACAGCACTTGCTCCTACAGCCCTGCTAGAGGCTACCTGGGGGAGCTTTGTCTGTGTAACAGCACATGCCCCTACAGCCCTGCTAGAGGCTACCTGGGAAAGCTTTGTCTGTGTCTCAGCACTTGCCCCTACAGCCCTGCTAGAGGCTACCTGCGGCCACCTTTATCTGTGTGACAGCACTTGCCCCTACAGCCCTGCTAGAGGCTACCTGGGGGTACCTTTGTCTCTGTGTATACAATTGCCAGCACTTGCCCCTACAGCCCTACTAGAGGCTACCTGGGAGATCTTTGTCTGTGTAACAGCACTTGCCCCTACAGCCCTGCTAGAGGCTACCTGGGGGAGCTTTGTCTGTGTCTCAGCACTTGCCCCTACAGCGCTGCTAGAGGCTACCTGGGGGAACTTTGTCTGTGTCTCAGCACTTGCCCCTACAGCCCTGCTAGAGGCTACCTGGGGGAACACCTTCATCTGTGTTTCAGCACTTGCCCCTACAGCCCTGCTAGAGGCTACCTGCGGCCACCTTTATCTGTGTTACAGCACTTGCCCCTACAGCCCTACTAGAGGCTACCTGGGAGATCTTTGTCTGTGTTTCAGCACTTGCCCCTACAGCGCTGCTAGAGCTACCTGGGGGAGCTTTGTCTGTGTCTCAGCACTTGCCCCCACAGCCCTGCTGGAGGCTACCTGGGGGAGCTTTGTCTGTGTCTCAGCACTTGCCCCTACAGCCCTGCTAGAGGCTACCTGGGGGAGCTTTGTCTGTGTCTCAGCACTTGCCCCTACTGCCCTGCTGGAGGCTACCTGGGGGAGCTTTGTCTGTGTCTCAGCACTTGCCCCTACAGCCCTGCTAGAGGCTACCTGGGGGAGCTTTGTCTGTGTCTCAGCACTTGCCCCTACAGCCCTACTAGAGGCTACCTGGGAGATCTTTGTCTGTGTTTCAGCACTTGCCCCTACAGCGCTGCTAGAGCTACCTGGGGGAGCTTTGTCTGTGTCTCAGCACTTGCCCCTACAGCCCTGCTGGAGGCTACCTGGGGGAGCTTTGTCTGTGTCTCAGCACTTGCCCCTACAGCCCTGCTAGAGGCTACCTGGGGGAGCTTTGTCTGTGTCTCAGCACTTGCCCCTACTGCCCTGCTGGAGGCTACCTGGGGGAGCTTTGTCTGTGTAACAGCACTTGCCCCTACAGCCCTGCTAGAGGCTACCTGGGGGAGCTTTGTCTGTGTCTCAGCACTTGCCCCTACAGCGCTGCTAGAGGCTACCTGGGGGAGCTTTGTCTGTGTCTCAGCACTTGCCCCTACAGCCCTGCTAGAGGCTACCTGGGGGAACACCTTCATCTGTGTTTCAGCACTTGCCCCTACAGCCCTGCTAGAGGCTACCTGCGGCCACCTTTATCTGTGTGACAGCACTTGCCCCTACAGCCCTACTAGAGGCTACCTGGGGGAGCTTTGTCTGTGTCTCAGCACTTGCCCCTACAGCGCTGCTAGAGGCTACCTGGGGGAGCTTTGTCTGTGTCTCAGCACTTGCCCCTACAGCCCTGCTAGAGGCTACCTGGGGGAACACCTTCATCTGTGTTTCAGCACTTGCCCCTACAGCCCTGCTAGAGGCTACCTGGGGGAGCTTTGTCTGTGTAACAGCACTTGCCCCTACAGCCCTGCTAGAGGCTACCTTGGGGAGCTTTGTCTGTGTAACAGCACTTGCCCCTAAAGCCCTACTAGAGGCTACCTGGGAGATCTTTGTCTCTGGGTCGTGACGCTGTTGCTGAGAATTTGTCAACGCTCTGTGACTGAGATATTTTTAGCTGTCAGCTGATCCGGTATCAGCTGATTCGTGTCTACCTGTGTGTGTGTGTACCTGTGTGTGTGTGTTACCTGTGTGTGTACGTGTGTGTACTTGTGTGTGTGTACCTGTGTGTGTGTGTACCTGTGTATACCTATGTGTGTACCTGTGTGTGTGTACCTGTGTGTGTGTACCTGTGTGTGTACCTATGTGTGTGTGTGGGTACCTGTGTGTGTACACTGTGTGTTTGTGTACCTGTGTGTGTGTACACTGTGTTTGTGTACCTGTGTGTGTACACTGTGTATGTACCTGTGTGTGTGTACCTGTGTTTGTACACTGTGTGTGTACCTGGGTGTGTGTATGTACCTGTGTGTGTACCTGTGTGTGTATGTACACTGTGTGTGTACCTATGTGTGTGTGTGTACCTGTGTGTATGTACACTGTGTGTGTACCTATGTGTGTGTACCTGTGTGTGTGCACTATATGACATGTGTGTGCCCTATATGACATCATAACAACAGTCTGGACCACTGGACGGGTTCCGCAGGATTGGAAGGATGCCCTGGTGGTCCCCCTTTTTAAGAAGGGGGACCGCACAGACTGTAACAACTACAGGGGCATCTCACTCCTCAGTGTGCCGGGAAAGGTCCTGGCAAGGATTATTCAGCATCGCCTTGCCAGGCACGCTGAGGAGAGGCTTGCGGAGCCCCAATGCGGTTTCAGGAAAGGGCGGTCCTGCACAGATGCCATATTTTCTGTCCGTCTGCTACAGCCGAGGTGTAGGGAATTCCAACAAGACCTACATCTCTGCTTTATTGACCTGGTCAAGGCCTATGATACCATCAGTAGGCCTGGGCTCTGGGTCGTTCTTCGTGCTTTTGGAGTACCTGACCCTCTGCTCACGATCATTAAGGACCTTCATGATGGTGAGCGGGCCCGGGTAAAACTACGTGGCCGGGAGTCAGAGCCATTCCCTGTACACCTTGGGGTGCGACAGGGATGTCCTCTGGCTCCCACATTATTTAACATCTATTTTGACCACGTAGTTCGTGAAGCCTTCAATAGCTGTACCGGGGGAATCTCCATATGGTACAGATATAATGGGAGGCTGATCGATGCCCGGGTGCGGTCAAGGGATGGCTCCCTATTGCTCAACCACGTTATGTATGCTGATGATTTGGTAATAGCTGCTCATTCAGAGGAGGAGTTGGAGACGCTGCTGCTGAGACTGGAGCGTGCCACTAAGAGGTGGGGCCTTACCATCAGCCCCACCAAAACTAAGCACCTGCCTGGGTATTTTGTACCATCGGACACTCCACCCCCACAACTCCCAATCGGTGATGGGGCAGTTGTGGAGAGAGTGGAGAGTTTCCCATACCTGGGCAGTGTGCTTATGACTGGCTCCAGTTTAACAGCAGAGGTTTCACTCCGAATCAGTCGAGCGGCAATATATTTTCATCGGTTGCGTAACGCTGTGTGGAAGCTACCTGGTCTGTCGCTCCGCACTAAGCTTCAGGTCTTCTCGGCCACGGTCATTCCCTCCCTTCTCTACGCTTGCGAAACGTGGACCCCCCCTAATGGAACATCTTCGCCGGTTAGAAACATTTAGGCTGGCCTGCCTACGATCCATCCTGGGTTTAACCAGGCTGGATTGTGTGAGGAGCTCACAAATCCTTGAAAGATCTGGGCAGGGTCCCATCGGTGAGCTCCCCACTACCGGAGCGCCGCCTTTTGTGCCGTGTCACGAATCTCCCTCCGCCTCCCATGCCCCTACAGCCCTGCTAGAGGCTACCTGGGGGAGCTTTGTCTGTGTCTCAGCACTTGCCCCTACAGCCCTGCTAGAGGCTACCTGGGGGAGCTTTGTCTGTGTCTCAGCACTTGCCCCTACAGCCCTGCTAGAGGCTACCTGGGGCCACCTTTATCTGTGTGTGTTTACAATAGCGAGCACTTGCCCCTACAGCCCTGCTAGAGGCTACCTGGGGGAGCTTTGTCTGTGTCTCAGCACTTGCCCCTACAGCCCTGCTAGAGGCTACCTGGGGGAGCTTTGTCTGTGTCTGTGTAACTGCACTTGCCCCTACAGCCCTGCTAGAGGCTACCTGGGGGAGCTTTGTCTGTGTCTGTGTAACTGCACTTGCCCCTACAGCCCTGCTAGAGGCTACCTGGGGGAGCTTTGTCTGTGTAACAGCACTTGCCCCTACAGCCCTGCTAGAGGCTACCTGGGGGAGCTTTGTCTGTGTCTGTGTGACAGCACTTGCCCCTACAGCCCTGCTAGAGGCTACCTGGAGGAGCTTTGTCTGTGTCTGTGTAACAGCACTTGCCACTGCAGCCCTGCTAGAGGCTACCTGGGGGTACCTTTGTCTCTGTGTGTACAATTGCCAGCACTTGCCCCTACAGCCGTACTAGAGGCTACCTGGGAGATCTTTGTCTGTGTAACAGCACTTGCCCCTACAGCCCTGCTAGAGGCTACCTGGGGGAGCTTTGTGTGTGTAACAGCACGTGCCCCTACAGCCCTGCTAAAGGCTACCTGGGGGAGCTTTGTCTGTGTCTCAGCACTTGCCCCTGCAGCCCTGCTAGAGGCTACCTGGAGGAGCTTTGTCTGTGTAACAGCACTTGCCACTGCAGCCCTGCTAGAGGCTACCTGGGGGAACACCTTTATATGTGTGACAGAACTTGCCCCTACAGCCCTGCTAGAGGCTACCTGGGGGTACCTTTGTCTCTGTGTGTGTACAATTGCCAGCACTTGCCCCTACAGCCCTACTAGAGGCTACCTGGGGGAGCTTTGTCTGTGTCTCAGCACTTGCCCCTGCAGCCCTGCTAGAGGCTACCTGGGGGAGCTTTGTCTGTGTCTCAGCACTTACCCCTACAGGCCTGCTAGAGGCTACCTGGGGGAGCTTTGTCTGTGTCTCAGCACTTGCCCCTACAGCCCTGCTAGAGGCTACCTGGGGGAGCTTTGTCTGTGTCTCAGCACTTGTCCCTACAGCCCTGCTAGAGGCTACCTGGTGGAGCTTTGTCTGTGTCTCAGCACTTGCCCCTACAGCCCTACTAGAGGCTACCTGGGAGATCTTTGTCTCTGGGTCGTGACGCTGTTGCTGCGAATTTGTCAACGCTCTGTGACTGAGATATTTTTAGCTGTCAGCTGATCCGGTATCAGCTGATTCGTGTCTACCTGTGTGTGTGTGTACCTGTGTGTGTACTTGTGTGTGTGTACCTGTGTGTGTACCTGTGTGTACCTATGTGTGTGTGTACCTGTGTGTGTGTGCACCTGTGTGTGTGTACCTGTGTGTGTACCTGTGTGTGTACCTGTGTTTGTGTAAACTGTGTGTGTGTACCTGTGTGTGTGTGTACCTGTGTGTGTACGCTGTGTGTGTGTACACTGTGTTTGTGTACCTGTGTGTGTACACTGTGTGTGTACCTGTGTGTGTACACTGTGTATGTACCTGTGTGTGTGTACCTGTGTGTGTACACTGTGTATGTGTGTGTACCTGTGTGTACACTGTGTGTGTACCTGTGTGTGTACCTGTGTGTGTACCTGTGTGTGTGTGTGGGTACCTGTGTGTGTACACTGTGTGTGTGTACACTGTGTTTGTGTACCTGTGTGTGTACACTGTGTGTACCTGTGTGTGTACACTGTGTATGTACCTGTGTGTGTGTACCTGTGTGTGTACACTGTGTATGTGTGTGTACCTGTGTGTGTACACTGTGTGTACCTGGGTGTGTATGTACCTGTGTGTGTATGTACACTGTGTGTGTACCTATGTGTGTGTGTACCTGTGTGTGTATGTACACTGTGTGTGTACCTATGTGTGTGTACCTGTGTGTGTGTACCTGTGTGTGTGCACTGTGCATGTGTAGTGTTGTAAGGACGAGCAGACTTCTTTAGGAGGCATTCTGTTTATTGTATTATTTCCTTATACAACGCTTAACACACCACACAGAGGGATATTCGGTCCCCTCACCCGATACCCTAGGGAGGTACACAGCCTCTGGACTTGGTGGGACTCTCATGCCTACCGCTATCCTCCTTGATACCTAAGGAGGTACACAGCCTCCGGACTTGGTGGGACTCTCATGCCTACCGCTATCCTCCTTGATACCTAAGGAGGTACACAGCCTCCGGACTTGGTGGGACTCTCATGCCTACCGCTATCCTCCTTGATACCTAAGGAGGTACACAGCCTCCGGACGTTGAGGGACTCACACGTCTACCGCTATCCTCCTTGATGCCTAAGGAGGTACACAGCCACCGGACTTGCCGGGACTCACACATCTACCACTATCCTCCTTGATGCCTAAGGAGGTACACAGCCTCCGGACTTGCCGGGACTCACACGTCTACCGCTATCCTCCTTGATACCTAAGGAGGTACACAGCCTCCGGACGTTGAGGGACTCACACGTCTACCGCTATCCTCCTTGATGCCTAAGGAGGTACACAGCCACCGGACTTGCCGGGACTCACACATCTACCACTATCCTCCTTGATGCCTAAGGAGGTACACAGCCTCTGGACTTGCCGGGACTCACACGTCTACCGCTATCCTCCTTGATACCTAAGGAGGTACACAGCCTCGGGACCTGGCGAGACTCACACGTCTACCGCTAACCACCTTGATACCTAAGGAGGTACACAGCCTCCGAACTTGGCGAGACTTATTCACACGTCTACCGCTATCCTCCTTGAAACCCAAGGAGGTACACAGACTCTGGACTTGGCGGACTCACATGCCTACCGCTATCCTCCTTGATACCTAAGGAGGTACACAGCCTCCGGACTTGGCGGGACTTACATGCCTACCGCTATCCTCCTTGATACCTAAGGAGGTACACAGCCTCCGGACCTGGTGGGACTCACATGCCTACCGCTATCCTCCTTGATACCTAAAGAGGTACACAGCCTCCGGACCTGCTGGGACTCACATGCCTACCGCTATCCTCCTTGATACCTAAGGAGGTACACAGCCTCCGGACTTGGCGGGACTCACACACCTACCGCTATCCTCCTTGATACCTGAGGAGGTACACAGCCTCTGGACCTGACGAGACTCACATGCCTACCGCTAACCTCTTTGATACCTAAGGAGGTACACAGCCTCGGGACTTGGCGGGACTCACATGCCTACCGCTATCCTCCTTGATACTCAAGGAGGTACACAGCCTCCGGACTTGGCGAGACTTACTCACACGTCTACCGCTATCCTCCTTGATACCTAAGGAGGTACACAGCCTCGGGACTTGGCGGGATTCACACGCCTACCGCCAACCTCCTTGATACCTAAGGAGGTACACAGCCTCCGGACTTGGCGGACTCACATGCCTACCGCTATCCTCCTTGATACCTAAGGAGGTACACAGCCTCCGGACTTGGCGAGACTCACATGCCTACCGCTAACCTCCTTGATACCTAAGGAGGTACACAGCCACCGGACTTGGATGGACTCACACGCCTACGGCTATCCTCCTTGATACCTAAGGAGGTACGCAGCCTCAGGACTTGGCGGGACTCACACGTCTACCGCTATCCTAGTCCTCCGGCTAGGACCTAGGGGAGGCTATCTGACCCACCGCTGGCCCGGTGGGTCCTGGCCACTGGGTATGCCGAGCCTTAGCCCTCAGAAGGGCTGGGAGGCTGGGTTCAGGGTCCTAGCTAGGGCTCCAGCCCAGTCTTCTATCTTCGTGCAGGGAGAGAACTCCTCGAGGTCCGTTGGGTCACCCGTCTTATACTCCCTTCGTGGCCAGGCAGAACCAATCACGCATTCCCACGTGGAACCGTCTGATTGGTTCGTACCGAACCCTGGCCACGATCCGTTTCACCTCGACTGACCCCGACCGTTGTACCCAGGGGTAATGCTGCACTGCCCTGGTGGCAATGCAGGTTACGCAACAGCGCGTAGTTAACGCCTCTACATATGTGTGTGTACACTGTGTGTGTACACTGTGTGTGTACACTGTGTGTGTACCTGTGTGTGTGTACACTGTGTGTGTACCTGTGTGTGTGTACCTGTGTGTGTGTACACTGTGTGTGTGTCTGTGCGTGTACACTGTGTGTGTGTGTACACTGTGTGTACCTGTGTGTGTGTACCTGTGTGTGTGAGTGTACCTGTGTGTGTGTACCTGTGTGTGTGTACCTGTGTGTGTGTACCTGTGTGTACCTGTGTGTGTGTGAGTGTACCTGTGTGTACACTGTGTGTGTGTACACCTGTGTGTGTACCTGTGTGTGTGTACACTGTGTGTGTGTACCTGTGTGTGTGTGTGTACACTGTGTGTGTATGTGCACAGTGTATGTGTACACTGTGTGTGTACCTGTGTGTGTACCTGTGTGTATGTGTACCTGTGTGTGTGTGTACACCGTGTGTGTGTGTACCTGTGTGTGTACCTGTGTGTGTACCTGTGTGTACACTGTTTGTGTACCTGTGTGTGTGTACCTGTGTGTGTGTACACTGTGTGTGTGTCTGTGCGTGTACACTGTGTGTGTGTGTACACTGTGTGTACCTGTGTGTGTACCTGTGTGTGTGGTCCGGCAAAACAACCCCCTACCTCCTCGCGGTGCCGGACGGGCAACTCTGTCGTGGACAGCGCTGTGGGGGGAGATCCAATTTTGATTGGCTCCTCCCCTCATGGCGTATGTGTCCACCACAGGGGCTAAACGGGGGCTCTGGACGGATGCGAGGGGCTGGTAACCCCTCCACCTTCAATTAATTACCACGAAACCACGAATTAAACTGAAATATGTAACAACTAAGCTTGTGCCGGAGGCCCCGGGGGGCCAGGCATCTATGACGTCTCCTGGCCAAACCCCAATTGGCGGAGCCAGGAGATTGAATACCTACCCTCGGGGCTACTCCAGAAACAACGAAAAGCCACTACGGTTGGCCACGTGGAATGTTCGAACGCTCACTGCAGAGGAGAGGCTGCCACTCCTCTGTCGGGAGCTGGACCGGTACCGCCTGGATCTATGCGGCATTCAGGAGGTCCGGTGGACCGGCTCTGGCTCCTGCCACCATGAGGGGTGGACAGTCCTCTACTCGGGGCAGCAGACTGCCAAACAACAGGGTGTGGGTCTTCTTTTGAACAAAAGAATGAAGGGGGCGTGGGAGCGTGGCGGTGAGGTGTGGGAAGCTGTAAGCCCCAGGCTACTTTGGGCTCGCCTTCCCATCAACCGGAGGCGAGGAATGGTGGTCGTGGTTACTTATGCCCCCACCGAAGATGAACATCCGTGGAGGGATGCAGGCAAAGCCGATGAATCAGATGCCTTCTATGACCTCCTGTCACAGGTGCTGGCTAAAGTGGCCCCTCGGGATAGAGTCATCATGTTGGGTGACTTCAATGCCCGAGTTGGTCATGATACTGGCACCTGGTCTGGAGTGATTGGAGGGCATGGGCCAGATCAGCTCAATAACAACGGTAGGAAGCTGCTAGATTTTTGTGCAGCCCATGGGCTTGTAATTACCAACACGCTGTTCCGGCATCGGCGCATCCACACAACATCATGG
Source organism: Petromyzon marinus (assembly GCF_048934315.1). Lineage (NCBI taxonomy): Eukaryota > Metazoa > Chordata > Hyperoartia > Petromyzontiformes > Petromyzontidae > Petromyzon > Petromyzon marinus. The sequence goes on along the minus strand of NW_027422634.1, from coordinate 599,195 downwards.
ATGCATGCCGGGTCCAAGCAAGAACATCTGCTGGACTACATAGTGACGGACCAGCGAATGCAAGCCCATGTCCTTGACACCAGGACCTACCGTGGAGCTGATCTGCCCTCTGACCATCGACTAGTCATCTGTAAGATGCGCCTGCCATTCTTCCACTCCGGTGGTGGGTGTACACCCAGGACCCCATTCCAACCTAAAGTGGCCTGGTCTCAGTTATCTGATGAAAGTTGCAAGCGAGAATTTCATCATCGCTTGCGGCTGGGATTGGCATCGTCCCCGACTCCTCCTGATGTCGAGGGTAAATGGGCGAGGTTTAGGACTGTGACTCATGCAGCTGCAATGGCTGCTTTGGGTACGCGGTCCAGACCTCCCCAGACACCCTGGATGACAGAGGAGTTGTTCACGATGGTTGAGAAAAAGCGACAGGCCCACTGTCATCGGCTACAGAATCCCACGTCAGAGAATGAGGAGGCTTACCGCAGCCTTCGCTCGGAGGTTCGGAGAGCCGTGAGGCGCTGCAAGGATGGGTGGTGGTCGCGGGTTGCTGAGGAGATGGAGTCTGCCTCAGTGGCCCGTGATCACAAATCTCTATTTAACTCCATCAAAAAAGTAACCTGCAGCGCCACACCTATTACCATCATTAGGGGAAAAAACGGTGATCCAATTTCCGACCCCCAGGAACAGGTTCGCAGATTTGCTGAGCATTTCTGTGAGGTCCTGGGGGAGGGAAAATCCCTCAGCCAGGAAAACATCGTGGCACAAAGTGAGGATGACCCTGCTGAGGCTGCGGTGCCTCAAATATTGGATGAAGTCACCCCTTGTGAGTGGCTGGCTGAGGTGCCACCTGCTGAGGAAGTATTGAAGGCGATCCGGAGTCTGAGACCAGGAAAGGCAGCGGGCAGAGATGATCTCCCAAGCGAAATGCTGAGGGAGGGTGGCGTTTGTGCACAGACTGCCCTATATGACATCATAACAACAGTCTGGACCACTGGACGGGTTCCGCAGGATTGGAAGGATGCCCTGGTGGTCCCCCTTTTTAAGAAGGGGGACCGCACAGACTGTAACAACTACAGGGGCATCTCACTCCTCAGTGTGCCGGGAAAGGTCCTGGCAAGGATTATTCAGCATCGCCTTGCCAGGCACGCTGAGGAGAGGCTTGCGGAGCCCCAATGCGGTTTCAGGAAAGGGCGGTCCTGCACAGATGCCATATTTTCTGTCCGTCTGCTACAGCAGAGGTGTAGGGAATTCCAACAAGACCTACATCTCTGCTTTATTGACCTGGTCAAGGCCTATGATACCATCAGTAGGCCTGGGCTCTGGGTCGTTCTTCGTGCTTTTGGAGTACCTGACCCTCTGCTCACGATCATTAAGGACCTTCATGATGGTGAGCGGGCCCGGGTAAAACTACGTGGCCGGGAGTCAGAGCCATTCCCTGTACACCTTGGGGTGCGACAGGGATGTCCTCTGGCTCCCACATTATTTAACATCTATTTTGACCACGTAGTTCGTGAAGCCTTCAATAGCTGTACCGGGGGAATCTCCATATGGTACAGATATAATGGGAGGCTAATCGATGCCCGGGTGCGGTCAAGGGATGGCTCCCTATTGCTCAACCACGTTATTTATGCTGATGACTTGGTAATAGCTGCTCAGTCAGAGGAGGAGTTGGAGACGCTGCTGCTGAGACTGGAGCGTGCCACTAAGAGGTGGGGCCTTACCATCAGCCCCACCAAAACTAAGCACCTGCCTGGGTATTTTGTACCATCGGACACTCCACCCCCACAACTCCCAATCGGTGATGGGGCAGTTGTGGAGAGAGTGGAGAGTTTCCCATACCTGGGCAGTGTGCTTATGACTGGCTCCAGTTTAACAGCAGAGGTCTCACTCCGAATCAGTCGAGCGGCAATATCTTTTCATCGGTTGCGTAACGCTGTGTGGAAGCTACCTGGTCTGTCGCTCCGCACTAAGCTTCAGGTCTTCTCGGCCACGGTCATTCCCTCCCTTCTCTACGCTTGCGAAACGTGGACCCCCCTAATGGAACATCTTCGCCGGTTAGAAACATTTAGGCTGGCCTGCCTACGATCCATCCTGGGTTTAACCAGACTGGATTGTGTGAGGAGCTCACAAATCCTTGAAAGATCTGGGCAGGGTCCCATCGGTGAGCTCCTCCGGCAGGCAAGGCTGCGATGGCTGGGTCATGTAGCCCGCATGCCCAGCCACCGCATGCCGAAACAGCTTTTGTTTGGCCGGATTGAGGGGGCTAAGCGGGCGCGGCACGGGCTAGAGAAGAGATGGAGTGATGTGGTACAGGAGGACGTGGAGCTGAGTGGACTTGCCGATGACTGGTACCAGCGGTGTCAAGATCGGCCTCTGTGGAGGAGGCTCGTGAAGGACGCTGCTACTGGGCAGTTGGAGGCAGTCGCCCTCCAACAACAACGGAGGGCGGAGGAGCGACGCTCACAACAGCGAGCGGAGCGCCGGGTGGCTAAAGCACAGCAGGTTGGCACAGTAGGGGGCACAGGTGGTGCATCAGCCAGTCATCTCAGTCAGTCGACCCGTGGCACCTGGGTCTGCCCCGTGACCTACTGCCAGCGGGCGTTCGACACTTCACGTGGCCTCAGGGTGCACATAGCCTGGCACAAGCGTCGTGGTGACGTCACCGCCACTTAGTGGCGAATGGCGGTTGTTGTTGTTGTTGTGTGTGTGTGTAAACTGTGTGTGTACCTGTGTGTGTGTGTACACTGTGTGTGTGTACACCTGTGTGTGTACCTGTCCGTGTGTACCTGTGTGTACACTGTGTGTGTGTACACTGTGTGTGTACACTGCGTGTGTACCTGTGTGTGTGTGTACCTGTGTGTGTGTACCTGTGTGTGTGTACCTGTGTGTGTGTTTACCTGTGTGTGTGTACCTGTGTGTGTGTGTACCTGTGTGTGTGTGTGTGCACTGTGTGTGTACACTGTGTGTGTACCTGTGTGTGTGTGTACCTGTGTGTGTGTGTGTACACTGTTTGTGTACCTGTTTGTGTGTACCTGTGTGTGTGTACCTGTGTGTGTGTGTGTACACTGTGTGTGTATGTGCACAGTGTATGTGTACACTGTGTGTGTGTACCTGTGTGTGTACCTGTGTGTATGTGTACCTGTGTGTGTGTACACTGTGTGTGTACCTGTGTGTACACTGTTTGTGTACCTGTGTGTGTGTACCTGTGTGTGTGTGTACACTGTGTGTGTGTCTGTGCGTGTACACTGTGTGTGTGTACACTGTGTGTACCTGTGTGTGTACCTGTGTGTGTGTGTGTACACTGTGTGTGTACCTGTGTGTGTGTACCTGTGTGTGTGTGTGTGTACACTGTGTGTGTACCTGTGTGTGTGTACCTGTGTGTGTGTGTACACTGTGTGTGTACCTGTGTGTGTGTGAGTGTACCTGTGTGTACACTGTGTGTGTGTACACCTGTGTGTGTGTACCTGTCCGTGTGTACCTGTGTGTACACTGTGTGTGTGTACACTGTGTGTGTACCTATGTGTGTGTGTACCTGTGTGTGTACCTGTGTGTGTGTACCTGTGTGTGTGTACCTGTGTGTGTGCACTGTGTGTGTACACTGTGTGTGTACCTGTGTGTGTGTACCTGTGTGTACACTGTTTGTGTACCTGTATGTGTACCTGTGTGTGTGTACCTGTGTGTGTGTGTGTGTGTACACTGTGTGTGTATGTGCACAGTGTATGTGTACACTGTGTGTGTGTACCTGTGTGTGTACCTGTGTGTATGTGTACCTGTGTGTGTGTACACTGTGTGTGTACCTGTGTGTGTGTACCTGTGTGTGTGTGTACCTGTGTGTGTACCTGTGTGTGTGTGTACCTGTGTGTACACTGTTTGTGTAACTGTGTGTGTGTACTTGTGTGTGTGTACCTGTGTGTGAGTGTGTGTACACTGTGTGTGTGTACACTGTGTGTACCTGTGTGTGTGTACCTGTGTGTGTGTACACTGTGTGTGTGTCTGTGCGTGTACACTGTGTGTGTGTGTGTGTACACTGTGTATACCTGTGTGTGTACCTGTGTGTGTGTGTGTACACTGTGTGTGTGTACACTGTGTGTACCTGTGTGTGTACCTGTGTGTGTGTGTGTACACTGTATGTGTACACTGTGTGTGTACCTGTGTGTGTGTACCTGTGTGTGTGTACACTGTGTGTGTGTAGCGCTATAGATGGAACGGTACCTCGTACCGTGAGGGGAGGGGCTGGGTGGGGGCTGATCTCCCCCTCCCCACTAAGTGGGGGCTGATCTCCCCACTCCCCACTAAGTGGGGGCTGATGTCCCCCTCCCCCCTCCCCACTAAGTGGGGGCTGATCTCCCCACTCCCCACTAAGTGGGGGCTGATCTCCCCACTCCCCACTAAGTGGGGGCTGATCTCCCCACTCCCCACTAGGTGGGGGCTGATCTCCCCCTCCCCACTAGGTGGGGGCTGATCTCCCCCTCCCCACTAAGTGGGGGCTGATCTCCCCCTCCCCACTAAGTGGGGGCTGATCTCCCCCTCCCCACTAGGTGGGGGCTGATCTCCCCCTCCCCACTAAGTGGGGGCTGATCTCCCCCTCCCCACTAAGTGGGGGCTGATCTCCCCCTCCCCACTAGGTGGGGGCTGATCTCCCCCTCCCCACTAGGTGGGGGCTGATCTCCCCCTCCCCACTAAGTGGGGGCTGATCTCCCCCTCCCCACTAAGTGGGTGCTGATCTCCCCCTCCCCACTAAGTGGGGGCTGATCTCCCCCTCCCCCCTCCCCACTAGGTGGGGGCTGATCTCCCCCTCCCCACTCCCCACTAAGTGGGGGCTGATCTCCCCCTCCCCACTAAGTGGGTGCTGATCTCCCCCTTCCCCCTCCCCACTAGGTGGGGGCTGATCTCCCCCTCCCCACTCCCCACTAAGTGGGGGCTGATCTCCCCCTCCCCACTAAGTGGGGGCTGATCTCCCCCTCCCCACTAAGTGGGGGCTGATCTCCCCCTCCCCACTAGGTGGGAGCTGATCTCCCCCTCCCCACTAAGTGGGGGCTGATCTCCCCCTCCCCACTAAGTGGGGGCTGATCTCCCCCTCCCCGCTAAGTGGGGGCTGATCTCCCCCTCCCCACTAGGTGGGGGCTGATCTCCCTCTCCCCACTAGGTGGGGGCTGATCTCCCCCTCCCCACTAAGTGGGGGCTGATCTCTCCCTCTCCACTAAGTGGGGGCTGATCTCCCCCTCCCCACTAAGTGGGGGCTGATCACCCCCTCCCCACTAAGTGGGGGCTGATCTCCCCCTCCCCACTAAGTGGGGGCTGATCTCCCCCTCCCCCCTCCCCACTAGGTGGGGGCTGATCTCCCCCTCCCCACTCCCCACTAAGTGGGGGCTGATCTCCCCCTCCCCACTAAGTGGGGGCTGATCTCCCCCTCCCCCCTCCCCACTAGGTGGGGGCTGATCTCCCCCTCCCCACTCCCCACTAAGTGGGGGCTGATCTCCCCCTCCCCACTAAGTGGGGGCTGATCTCCCCCTCCCCACTAGGTGGGGGCTGATCTCCCCCTCCCCACTAAGTGGGGGCTGATCTCCCCCTCCCCACTAAGTGGGGGCTGATCTCCCCCTCCCCACTAGGTGGGGGCTGATCTCCCCCTCCCCACTAGGTGGGGGCTGATCTCCCCCTCCCCACTAAGTGGGGGCTGATCTCCCCCTCCCCACTAAGTGGGGGCTGATCTCCCCCTCCCCAACAAGTGGGGGCTGATCTCCCCCTCCCCACTAAGTGGGGGCTGATCTCCCCCTCCCCACTAAGTGGGGGCTGATCTCCCCCTCCCCACTAGGTGGGGGCTGATCTCCCCCTCCCCACTAAGTGGGGGCTGATCTCCCCCTCCCCACTAAGTGGGGGCTGATCTCCCCCTCCCCCCTCCCCACTAGGTGGGGGCTGATCTCCCCCTCCCCACTCCCCACTAAGTGGGGGCTGATCTCCCCCTCCCCACTAAGTGGGGGCTGATCTCCCCCTCCCCACTAAGTGGGGGCTGATCTCCCCCTCCCCACTAGGTGGGGGCTGATCTCCCCCTCCCCACTAGGTGGGGGCTGATCTCCCCCTCCCCACTAAGTGGGGGCTGATCTCCCCCTCCCCACTAAGTGGGGGCTGATCTCCCCCTCCCCACTAAGTGGGGGCTGATCTCCCCCTCCCCACTAGGTGGGGGCTGATCTCCCCCTCCCCACTAGGTGGGGGCTGATCTCCCCCTCCCCACTAGGTGGGGGCTGATCTCCCCCTCCCCACTAAGTGGGGGCTGATCTCCCCCTCCCCACTAAGTGGGGGCTGATCTCCCCCTCCCCACTAAGTGGGGGCTGATCTCCCCCTCCCCACTAGGTGGGGGCTGATCTCCCCCTCCCCACTAGGTGGGGGCTGATCTCCCCCTCCCCACTAGGTGGGGGCTGATCTCCCCCTCCCCACTAAGTGGGGGCTGATCTCCCCCTCCCCACTAAGTGGGGGCTGATCTCCCCCTCCCCACTAAGTGGGGGCTGATCTCCCCCTCCCCACTAGGTGGGGGCTGATCTCCCCCTCCCCACTCCCCACTAAGTGGGGGCTGATCTCCCCCTCCCCACTCCCCGCCTAGGGGCTGATCTCCCCGCTCGCCTTCCCCCGCTCAGCGAGTCCTCACCACCACCACCATCACCACCACCATCACCACCACCACCATCACCACCACCACCATCACCACCATCACCACCATCACCACCATCACCACCACCATCACCACCACCACCATCACCACCACCATCACCACCACCACCACCACCATCACCACCACCACCACCACCATCACCACCACCACCATCACCACCATCACCACCATCACCACCACCACCACCACCACCATCACCACCACCACCACCATCACCACCATCACCACCATCACCACCACCACCACCATCACCACCATCACCACCATCACCATCACCACCACCACCATCACCACCATCACCACCATCACCACCACCATCACCACCACCATCACCACCATCACCACCACCACCATCACCACCACCATCACCACCACCACCATCACCACCACCACCACCACCACCATCACCACCACCACCATCACCACCATCACCACCATCACCACCACCACTATCACCACCATCACCACCATCACCACCATCACCATCACCACCACCACCATCACCACCATCACCACCATCACCACCACCACCATCACCACCATCACCATCACCACCACCATCACCACCATTACCACCATCACCACCACCACCACCATCACCACCATCACCACCACCACCATCACCACCATCACCACCATCACCACCATCACCATCACCACCATCACCACCATCACCACCACCACCATCACCACCACCACCACCACCACCATCACCACCACCACCACCATCACCACCATCACCACCATCACCACCACCATCACCACCATCACCACCACCATCACCACCACCATCACCACCACCATCACCACTACCATCACCACCATCACCACCACCACCATCACCATCACCACCATCACCACCATCACCACCACCACCATCACCACCATCACCATCACCACCATCACCACCACCACCACCATCACCACCACCACCACCATCACCACCACCACCATCACCACCATCACCACCATCACCACCACCACCACCATCACCACCACCACCATCACCACCATCACCACCATCACCATCACCACCACCACCATCACCACCATCACCACCATCACCATCACCACCATCACCACCATCACCACCACCATCACCACCATCACCACCACCACCATCACCACCACCATCACCACCACCACCATCACCACCACCACCACCACCATCACCACCACCACCATCACCACCATCACCACCATCACCACCACCACCATCACCACCATCACCACCATCACCATCACCACCACCACCATCACCACCATCACCACCATCACCACCATCACCACCACCACCATCACCACCATCACCATCACCACCACCATCACCACCATTACCACCATCACCACCACCACCACCATCACCACCATCACCACCACCACCACCATCACCACCATCACCACCATCACCACCACCATCACCACCATCACCACCATCACCACCACCACCATCACCACCACCACCATCACCACCACCACCACCATCACCACCATCACCACCATCACCACCACCATCACCACCATCACCACCACCATCACCACCACCATCACCACCACCATCACCACCACCATCACCACCATCACCACCACCATCACCACCACCATCACCACCACCACCATCACCACCATCACCACCATCACCATCACCACCATCACCACCACCACCACCATCACCACCATCACCATCACCACCATCACCATCACCACCACCACCACCACCATCACCACCACCATCACCACCATCACCACCACCACCATCACCACCACCACCATCACCACCACCACCATCACCACCACCATCACCACCATCACCACCACCACCATCACCACCATCACCACCATCACCACCACCATCACCACCATCATCACCATCACCACCATCACCACCACCACCATCACCACCATCACCATCACCACCATCACCACCATCACCACCACCACCATTACCACCACCACCATCACCACCACCACCACCATCACCACCACCACCACCATCACCACCATCACCACCACCATCACCACCATCACCACCATCACCACCATCACCACCACCATCACCACCACCATCATCACCATCACCACCATCACCACCATCACCACCACCACCATCATCACCATCACCACCATCACCACCACCACCATCACCACCACCACCATCACCACCATCACCACCACCATCACCATCACCACCACCACCACCACCATCATCACCACCACCATCACCACCATCACCACCACCATCACCACCACCATCACCACCACCATCACCACCATCACCACCACCACCATCACCACCACCACCATCACCACCATCACCACCACCATCACCACCATCATCACCACCACCATCACCACCATCACCACCACCATCACCACCATCACCACCACCATCACCACCATCACCACCACCATCACCACCACCACCACCATCATCACCACCACCACCATCACCACCATCACCACCACCACCATCACCACTCCTCTCTGTGGTGGTGGTGGTGGTCTGGTGATGGTGGTGATGGTGGTTGGTGGTGGTGGTTGGTGGTGGTGGGTGGTGGTAGTTGGTAGTGGTGGGTGGTGGTGGTTGTGGTGGGTGGTAGTGGTTGGTAGTGGTAGTTGGTAGTGGTGGTTGTGGTGTTTTTTTCCAACGCTTAACACTTTATTCAAGTCGAATCTTATCACCGAAGCCTCTCCAACTTCCCGCTGTCAAACTGCACGCGCGCTCGGTGACAAAGCACGCCCCGTATCAACATGGGGCCGGCGATTAATCGATTAATTCGCTGCCTTACACTTTGAGTGGACGCCTTATCCACACACATACATATACAAGAGGGGAGTTTGTGAATGTGTGTGTGTACTTCCCGACATGCAACAAATTTTATATTTTGCAACGCGGGTAGCTTCCAGCCCTGCGCACGATGCAACGCGTCTAAAAATATTTTTAATTTTTTATTTCTGGGGGAGGGGGGTTAATGGGGGGCGCGCGCAATGATGGATATGTTATTTGACGTCACGCCCGTGACGTCAGCGGCACGCGGCGTGACTGCTTACGTCACGGGAGCGTGGCTGGTGACGTCACGGGGCGTGGCTGCTGACGTCACGGGGCGTGGCTGTTGATGTCATGGGGCGTGGCTGCGACGTCACGGGGCGTGGCTGCTGACGTCACGCACCCCCACCCACCCCCCCTCCCGAGCCGGTGGTTTAAAGTGTCACAGGAGGCAAAGGTGGAGGGGGCGGGGGGGTGAATTGTCGCGTATGTCTGTGGATGTCTGTCCACGTGGGAGGAGGGGTGGGGAGGGGCTGGGTGGGGAGGGGCTTCGGTGGGGAGGGGCTTGGTGGGGAGGGGCTTGGGTGGGGAGGGGCTGGGTGGGGAGGGGCTGGGTGGGGAGGGGCTTGGGTGGGGAGGGGCTGGGTGGGAGGGGAGTGGCTGTGTGGGTGTGTGTGTGTGTGGAGTGGCTGTGTGTGAGTGTGGTGTGGAGTGGCTGTGTGTGTGTGGTGTGGAGTGGCTGTGTGTGTGAGTGTGGTGTGGAGTGGCTGTGTGGGTGTGTGTGTGGTGTGGAGTGGCTGTGTGTGTGTGTGTGGAGTGGCTGTGTGTGTGTGGTGTGGAGTACCTGTGTGTGTGTGGTGTGGAGTAGCTGTGTGTGTGAGTGTGGTGTGGAGTGGCTGTGTGTGTGTGGTGTGGAGTAGCTGTGTGTGTGAGTGTGGTGTGGAGTGGCTGTGTGTGTGTGAGTGTGGTGTGGAGTGGCTGTGTGGGTGTGTGGTGTGGTGTGGAGTAGCTGTGTGTGTGTGTGGAGTGGCTGTGTGTGTGTGGTGTGAAGTAGCTGTGTGTGTGTGGTGTGGAGTGGCTGTGTGTGTGTGAGTGTGGTGTGGAGTAGCTGTGTGTGTGTGTGGTGTGGCTGTGTGTGTGGTGTGGAGTGGCTGTGTGTGTGTGGTGTGGAGTGACTGTGTGTGTGTGAGTGTGGTGTGGAGTGGCTGTGTGTGTGTGTGGTGTGGAGTGGCTGTGTGTGCGTGTGGTGTGGAGTGGCTGTGTGTGTGTGTGGTGTGGAGTGGCTGTGTGTGTGTGTGGTGTGGAGTGGCTGTGTGTGTGTGTGTGGTGTGGAGTGGCTGTGTGTGTGAGTGTGGTGTGGAGTGTGTGTGTGTGTGGTGTGGAGTGGCTGTGTGTGTGTGGTGTGGAGTGGCTGTGTGTGTGTGTGTGGAGTGGCTGTGTGTGTGTGTGTGGAGTGGCTGTGTGTGTGTGGTGTGGAGTAGCTGTGTGTGTGTGGTGTGGAGTAGCTGTGTGTGTGTGGTGTGGAGTGGCTGTGTGTGTGGTGTGGAGTAGCTGTGTGTGAGTGGTGTGGAGTAGCTGTGTGTGTGAGTGTGGTGTGGAGTGGCTGTGTGTGTGTGTGGTGTGGAGTGGCTGTCTGTGTGTGTGGTGTGGAGTGGCTGTGTGTGTGTGTGGTGTGGAGTGGCTGTGTGTGTGTGAGTGTGGTGTGGAGTAGCTGTGTGTGTGTGTGGTGTGGCTGTGTGTGTGGTGTGGAGTGGCTGTGTGTGTGTGGTGTGGAGTGACTGTGTGTGTGTGTGTGGTGTGGAGTGGCTGTGTGTGTGTGGTGTGGAGTGGCTGTGTGGGTGTGAGTGTGGTGTGGAGTGGCTGTGTGTGTGTGTGGTGTGGAGTGGCTCTGTGGGTGTGAGTGTGGTGTGGCTGTGTGTGTGTGGTGTGGCTGGCTGTGTGTGTGTGGTGTGGCTGTGTGTGTGTGTTGGTGTGGAGTAGCTGTGTGTGTGTGTGGTGTGGCTGTGTGTGTGGTGTGGAGTGGCTGTGTGTGTGTGGTGTGGCTGGCTGTGTGTGTGTGGTGTGGAGTGGCTGTGTGTGTGGTATGGAGTAGTTGTGTGTGTGAGTGGTGTGGAGTGGCTGTGTGTGTGGTGTGGCTGTGTGTATGGTGTGGAGTGCCTGTGTGTGAGTGTGGTGTGGCTGGCTGTCTGTGTGAGTGGTGTTGTGTGGCTGTGTGTGGTGTGGCTGTGTGTGTGTGTGGCTGTGTGTGTGTGTGGTGTGGAGTGGCTGTGTGTGTGTGTGGTGTGGCTGTGTGTGTGTGTGGTGTGGCTGTGTGTGTGTGTGTGGTGTGGCTGTCTGTGTGTGTGTGGTGTGGCTGTCTGTCTGTGTGTGTGAGTGGTGTGGAGTGGCTGTGTGTGTGGTGTGGCTGTCTGTGTGTGTGAGTGGTGTGGAGTGGCTGTGTGTGTGGGTGGAGTGGCTGTGTGTGAGTGTGGGGTGGAGTGGCTGTGTGTGGTGTGGCTGACTGTGAGTGTGGTGTGGCTGTCTGTGTGTGTGTGATGTGGCTGGCTGTGTGAGTGGTGTGGAGTGAATGTGTGTGTGTGTGTGGTGTGGCTGTCTGTGTGTGTGTGGTGTGGCTGTGTGTGTGTGGTGTGGAGTAGCTGTGTGTGTGTGGTGTGGAGTAGCTGTGTGTGTGAGTGTGGTGTGGAGTGGCTGTGTGGGTGTGTGTGTGGTGTGGAGTGGCTGTGTGTGTGTGTGGAGTGGCTGTGTGTGTGTGGTGTGGAGTAACTGTGTGTGTGTGGTGTGGAATAGCTGTGTGTGTGAGTGTGGTGTGGAGTGGCTGTGTGTGTGTGTGGTGTGGAGTGGAGTAGCTGTGTGTGTGTGGAGTGGCTGTGTGTGTGTGGTGTGGAGTAGCTGTGTGTGTGTGGTGTGGAGTGGCTGTGTGTGTGGTGTGGAGTGGCTGTGTGTGTGTGGTGTGGAGTAGCTGTGTGTGTGTGGTGTGGAGTAGCTGTGTGTGTGTGTGGTGTGGAGTGGCTGTGTGTGTGTGTGGTGTGGAGTGGCTGTGTGGGTGTGTGTGTGGTGTGGAGTGGCTGTGTGTGTGTGTGTAGAGTGGCTGTGTGTGTGTGGTGTGGAGTAGCTGTGTGTGTGTGTGGTGTGGAGTGGCTGTGTGGGGGTGTGTGTGGTGTGGAGTGGCTGTGTGTGTGTGTGGAGTGGCTGTGTGTGTGTGTGGAGTGGCTGTGTGTGAGTGGTGTGGAGTAGCTGTGAGTGTGGTGTGGAGTGGCTGTGTGTGTGTGTGGAGTGGCTGTGTGTGTGGTGTGGAGTAGCTGTGTGTGAGTGGTGTGGAGTAGCTGTGAGTGTGGTGTGGAGTGGCTGTGTGTGTGTGTGGTGTGGAGTGGCTGTCTGTGTGTGTGGTGTGGAGTGGCTGTGTGTGTGTGTGTGGTGTGGAGTGGCTGTGTGGGTGTGAGTGTGGTGTGGAGTGGCTGTGTGTGTGTGTGGTGTGGAGTGGCTGTGTGTGTGTGTGTGGTGTGGAGTGGCTGTGTGTGTGTGTGTGGAGTGGCTGTGTGAGTGGTGTGGAGTAGCTGGGTGTGAGTGGTGTGGAGTGGCTGTGTGTGAGTGTGGTGTGGAGTGGCTGTGTGTGTGTGGAGTGGAGTGGCTGTGTGTGTGTGGAGTGGAGTGGCTGTGTGTGTGTGGTGTGGTGTGGCTGTGTGTGTGTGTGGAGTGGAGTGGCTGTGTGTGTGTGTGGTGTGGCTGTGTGTGTGTGGTGTGGCTGGCTGTGTGTGTGTGGTGTGGCTGTGTGTGTGTGGTGTGGAGTAGCTGTGTGTGTGTGTTTGTGGTGTGGCTGTGTGTGTGGTGTGGAGTGGCTGTGTGGTGTGGCTGACTGTGTGTGTGTGGTGTGGAGTGGCTGTGTGTGTGGTGTGGAGTAGTTGTGTGTGTGAGTGGTGTGGAGTGGCTGTGTGTGTGGTGTGGCTGTGTGTATGGTGTGGAGTGGCTGTGTGTGAGTGTGGTGTGGCTGGCTGTGTGTGTGAGTGGTGTGGTGTGGCTGTGTGTGGTGTGGCTGTGTGTGTGTGGCTGTGTGTGTGTGGTGTGGAGTGGCTGTGTGTGTGTGGTGTGGCTGTGTGTGTGGTGTGGCTGTCTGTGTGTGTGTGGTGTGGCTGGATGTCTGTGTGTGTGAGTGGTGTGGAGTGGCTGTGTGTGTGGTGTGGTTGTCTGTGTGTGTGAGTGGTGTGGAGTGGCTGTGTGTGGTGTGGAGTGGCTGTGTGTGAGTGTGGTGTGGAGTGGCTGTGTGTGGTGTGGCTGACTGTGAGTGTGGTGTGGCTGGATGTGAGTGTGGTGTGGCTGGATGTGAGTGTGGTGTGGCTGTCTGTGTGTGTGGTGTCGAGTGGCTGTGTGGTGTGGCTGACTGTGTGTGTGTGGTGTGGAGTGGCTGTGTGTGTGGTGTGGAGTAGTTGTGTGTGTGAGTGGTGTGGAGTGGCTGTGTGTGTGGTGTGGCTGTGTGTATGGTGTGGAGTGGCTGTGTGTGAGTGTGGTGTGGCTGGCTGTGTGTGTGAGTGGTGTGGTGTGGCTGTGTGTGGTGTGGCTGTGTGTGTGTGGCTGTGTGTGTGTGGTGTGGAGTGGCTGTGTGTGGTGTGGAGTGGCTGTGTGTGAGTGTGGTGTGGAGTGGCTGTGTGTGGTGTGGCTGACTGTGAGTGTGGTGTGGCTGGATGTGAGTGTGGTGTGGCTGTCTGTGTGTGTGTGATGTGGCTGGCTGTGAGTGGTGTGGAGTGACTGTGTGTGTGTGTGGTGTGGCTGTCTGTGTGTGTGTGTGTGGTGTGGCTGGCTGTCTGTGTGTGTGAGTGGTGTGGAGTGGCTGTGTGTGTGGTGTGGCTGTCTGTGTGTGTGAGTGGTGTGGAGTGGCTGTGTGTGTGGTGTGGCTGGCTGTGTGTGAGTGTGGAGGCGAGGAATGGTGGTCGTGGTTCCTTATGCCCCCACCGAAGATGAACATCCGTGGAGGGATGCAGGCAAAGCCGATGAGTCAGATGCCTTCTATGACCTCCTGTCACAGGTGCTGGCTAAAGTGGCCCCTCGGGATAGAGTCATCATGTTGGATGACTTCAATGCCCGAGTTGGTCATGATACTGGCACCTGGTCTGGAGTGATTGGAGGGCATGGGCCAGATCAGCTCAATAACAACGGTAGGAGGCTGCTAGATTTTTGTGCAGCCCATGGGCTTGTAATTACCAACACGCTGTTCCGGCATCGGCGCATCCACACAACATCATGGATGCATGCCGGGTCCAAGCAAGAACATCTGCTGGACTACATAGTGACGGACCAGCGAATGCGAGCCCATGTCCTTGACACCAGGACCTACCGTGGAGCTGATCTGCCCTCTGACCATCGACTAGTCATCTGTAAGATGCGCCTGCCATTCTTCCACTCCGGTGGTGGGTGTACACCCAGGACCCCATTCCAACCTAAAGTGGCCTGGTCTCAGTTATCTGATGAAAGTTGCAAGCGAGAATTTCATCATCGCTTGCGGCTGGGATTGGCATCGTCCCCGACTCCTCCTGATGTCGAGGGTAAATGGGCGAGGTTTAGGACTGTGACTCATGCAGCTGCAATGGCTGCTTTGGGTACGCGGTCCAGACCTCCCCAGACACCCTGGATGACAGAGGAGTTGTTCACGATGGTTGAGAAAAAGCGACAGGCCCACTGTCATCGGCTACAGAATCCCACGTCAGAGAATGAGGAGGCTTACCGCAGCCTTCGCTCGGAGGTTCGGAGAGCCGTGAGGCGCTGCAAGGATGGGTGGTGGTCGCGGGTTGCTGAGGAGATGGAGTCTGCCTCAGTGGCCCGTGATCACAAATCTCTATTTAACTCCATCAAAAAAGTAACCTGCAGCGCCACACCTATTACCATCATTAGGGGGAAAAAACGGTGATCCAATTTCCGACCCCCAGGAACAGGTTAGCAGATTTGCTGAGCATTTCTGTGAGGTCCTGGGGGAGGGAAAATCCCTCAGCCAGGAAAACATCGTGGCACAAAGTGAGGATGACCCTGCTGAGGCTGCGGTGCCTCAAATATTGGATGAAGTCACCCCCTGTGAGTGGCTGGCTGAGGTGCCACCTGCTGAGGAAGTATTGAAGGCGATCCGGAGTCTGAGACCAGGAAAGGCAGCGGGCAGAGATGATCTCCCAAGCGAAATGCTGAGGGAGGGTGGCGTTTGTGCACAGACTGCCCTATATGACATCATAACAACAGTCTGGACCACTGGACGGGTTCCGCAGGATTGGAAGGATGCCCTGGTGGTCCCCCTTTTTAAGAAGGGGGACCGCACAGACTGTAACAACTACAGGGGCATCTCACTCCTCAGTGTGCCGGGAAAGGTCCTGGCAAGGATTATTCAGCATCGCCTTGCCAGGCACGCTGAGGAGAGGCTTGCGGAGCCCCAATGCGGTTTCAGGAAAGGGCGGTCCTGCACAGATGCCATATTTTCTGTCCGTCTGCTACAGCAGAGGTGTAGGGAATTCCAACAAGACCTACATCTCTGCTTTATTGACCTGGTCAAGGCCTATGATACCATCAGTAGGCCTGGGCTCTGGGTCGTTCTTCGTGCTTTTGGAGTACCTGACCCTCTGCTCACGATCATTAAGGACCTTCATGATGGTGAGCGGGCCCGGGTAAAACTACGTGGCCGGGAGTCAGAGCCATTCCCTGTACACCTTGGGGTGCGACAGGGATGTCCTCTGGCTCCCACATTATTTAACATCTATTTTGACCACGTAGTTCGTGAAGCCTTCAATAGCTGTACCGGGGGAATCTCCATATGGTACAGATATAATGGGAGGCTAATCGATGCCCGGGTGCGGTCAAGGGATGGCTCCCTATTGCTCAACCACGTTATGTATGCTGATGACTTGGTAATAGCTGCTCAGTCAGAGGAGGAGTTGGAGACGCTGCTGCTGAGACTGGAGCGTGCCACTAAGAGGTGGGGCCTTACCATCAGCCCCACCAAAACTAAGCACCTGCCTGGGTATTTTGTACCATCGGACACTCCACCCCCACAACTCCCAATCGGTGATGGGGCAGTTGTGGAGAGAGTGGAGAGTTTCCCATACCTGGGCAGTGTGCTTATGACTGGCTCCAGTTTAACAGCAGAGGTCTCACTCCGAATCAGTCGAGCGGCAATATCTTTTCATCGGTTGCGTAACGCTGTGTGGAAGCTACCTGGTCTGTCGCTCCGCACTAAGCTTCAGGTCTTCTCGGCCACGGTCATTCCCTCCCTTCTCTACGCTTGCGAAACGTGGACCCCCCTAATGGAACATCTTCGCCGGTTAGAAACCTTTAGGCTGGCCTGCCTACGATCCATCCTGGGTTTAACCAGACTGGATTGTGTGAGGAGCTCACAAATCCTTGAAAGATCTGGGCAGGGTCCCATCGGTGAGCTCCTCCGGCAGGCAAGGCTGCGATGGCTGGGTCATGTAGCCCGCATGCCCAGCCACCGCATGCCGAAACAGCTTTTGTTTGGCCGGATTGAGGGGGCTAAGTGGGCGCGGCACGGGCTAGAGAAGAGATGGAGTGATGTGGTACAGGAGGACGTGGAGCTGAGTGGACTTGCCGATGACTGGTACCAGCGGTGTCAAGATCGGCCTCTGTGGAGGAGGCTCGTGAAGGATGCTACTGGGCAGTTGGAGGCAGTCGCCCTCCAACAACAACGGAGGGCGGAGGAGCGACGCTCACAACAGCGAGCGGAGCGCCGGGTGGCTAAAGCACAGCAGGTTGGCACAGTAGGGGGCACAGGTGGTGCATCAGCCAGTCATCTCAGTCAGTCGACCCGTGGCACCTGGGTCTGCCCCGTGACCTACTGCCAGCGGGCGTTCGACACTTCACGTGGCCTCAGGGTGCACATAGCCTGGCACAAGCGTCGTGGTGACGTCACCGCCACTTAGTGGCGAATGGCGGTTGTTGTTGTTGTTGTCTGTGTGTGTGTGTCTGTGTGTGTGTGTCTGTGTGTGTCTGTGTGTCTGTGTGTGTGTGTCTGTGTGTATCTCACTGTGTGTGTGTCACTGTGTGTGTGTCACTGTGTGTGTATCACTGTGTGTGTATCACTGTGTGTATCTCACTGTGTGTGTATCTCACTGTGTGTGTCACTGTGTGTATCTCACTGTGTGTGTGTCTGTGTGTGTGTCACTGTGTGTGTGTGTATCTCACTATGTGTGTGTGTCACTGTGTGTGTGTCACTGTGTGTGTGTACCTGTGTGTGTGTACCTGTGTGTGTGTTTACCTGTGTGTGTGTACCTGTGTGTGTGTGTACCTGTGTGTGTGTGTGCACTGTGTGTGTACACTGTGTGTGTACCTGTGTGTGTGTGTACCTGTGTGTGTGTACACTGTTTGTGTACCTGTGTGTGTGTACCTGTGTGTGTGTACCTGTGTGTGTGTGTGTACACTGTGTGTGTATGTGCACAGTGTATGTGTACACTGTGTGTGTGTACCTGTGTGTGTACCTGTGTGTATGTGTACCTGTGTGTGTGTACACTGTGTGTGTACCTGTGTGTGTACCTGTGTGTGTGTACCTGTGTGTGTGTGTACACTGTGTGTGTGTCTGTGCGTGTACACTGTGTGTGTGTGTACACTGTGTGTACCTGTGTGTGTACCTGTGTGTGTGTGTGTACACTGTGTGTGTACCTGTGTGTGTGTACCTGTGTGTGTGTGTACACTGTGTGTGTGTACACCTGTGTGTGTACCTGTCCGTGTGTACCTGTGTGTACACTGTGTGTGTGTACACTGTGTGTGTGTACACTGTGTGTGTACCTATGTGTGTGTGTGTACCTGTGTGTGTGTACCTGTGTGTGTGTGCACTGTGTGTGTACACTGTGTGTGTACCTGTGTGTGTGTACCTGTGTGTACACTGTTTGTGTACCTGTATGTGTACCTGTGTGTGTGTGTGTGTACCTGTGTGTGTGTGTGTGTACACTGTGTGTGTATGTGCACAGTGTATGTGTACACTGTGTGTGTGTACCTGTGTGTGTACCTGTGTGTATGTGTACCTGTGTGTGTGTACACTGTGTGTGTACCTGTGTGTGTGTACCTGTGTGTGTGTGTACCTGTGTGTGTACCTGTGTGTGTGTACCTGTGTGTACACTGTTTGTGTAACTGTGTGTGTGTACCTGTGTGTGTGTACCTGTGTGTGAGTGTGTGTACACTGTGTGTGTGTACACTGTGTGTACCTGTGTGTGTGTACCTGTGTGTGTGTACACTGTGTGTGTGTCTGTGCGTGTACACTGTGTGTGTGTGTGTACACTGTGTGTACCTGTGTGTGTACCTGTGTGTGTGTGTGTGTACACTGTGTGTGTGTACACTGTGTGTACCTGTGTGTGTGTACCTGTGTGTGTGTACACTGTGTGTGTGTCTGTGCGTGTACACTGTGTGTGTGTGTGTACACTGTGTGTACCTGTGTGTGTACCTGTGTGTGTGTGTGTGTACACTGTGTGTGTGTACACTGTGTGTACCTGTGTGTGTACCTGTGTGTGTGTGTGTGTACACTGTGTGTGTGTACACTGTGTGTGTACCTGTGTGTGTGTACCTGTGTGTGTGTACACTGTGTGTAGCGCTATAGATGGAACGGTACCTCGTACCGTGAGGGGAGGGGCTGGGTGGGGGCTGATCTCCCCCTCCCCACTAAGTGGGGGCTGATCTCCCCACTCCCCACTAAGTGGGGGCTGATCTCCCCACTCCCCACTAAGTGGGGGCTGATCTCCCCACTCCCCACTAGGTGGGGGCTGATCTCCCCCTCCCCACTAGGTGGGGGCTGATCTCCCCCTCCCCACTAAGTGGGGGCTGATCTCCCCCTCCCCACTAAGTGGGGGCTGATCTCCCCCTCCCCACTAGGTGGGGGCTGATCTCCCCCTCCCCACTCCCCACTAAGTGGGGGCTGATCTCCCCCTCCCCACTCCCCGCCTAGGGGCTGATCTCCCCGCTCGCCTTCCCCCGCTCAGCGAGTCCTCACTACCACCACCACCATCACCACCACCACCACCACCATCACCTTCATCACCACCACCATCATCATCACCACCACCACCATCACCTTCATCACCACCACCACCATCACCACCACCACCACCACCACCGGGGGGGGGTTTACGTGAGCCGTGTGGGGATAGTTAATAATAATTATTAATAATTATTATTAATAAGTATTAACAATTAATAATAATTATTAACAATAATAATTATTAATTATTATTAATAATTAGTAATTATTAATAATAATAATTCCCCCGTTGCGTCAACCCCCCCCCGCTCCCCCCGTGCCCGCTCGCCTCCGCCAGGATGGGGCGCCGAGGGAGACGCCGATGGAGACCTCAGACCATCACCACCACCATCACCACCACCATCACCACCACCATCACCACTCCTCTCTCTGGTGGTGGTGGTGGTGGTGATGGTGGTGGTGGTGATGGTGGTCTGGTGGTGATGGTGGTGATGGTGGTGGTGGTGATGATGATGGTGGTGATGGTGGTGGTGATGATGGTGGTGATGGTGGTGGTGATGGTGG
The DNA here is from genome assembly GCF_048934315.1 of Petromyzon marinus. NCBI lineage: Eukaryota > Metazoa > Chordata > Hyperoartia > Petromyzontiformes > Petromyzontidae > Petromyzon > Petromyzon marinus. The sequence goes on along the minus strand of NW_027422634.1, from coordinate 579,254 downwards.
TGGTGATGGTGGTGATGGTGGTGGTGGTGATGGTGGTCTGGTGGTGATGGTGGTGATGGTGGTGGTGGTGATGGTGGTCTGGTGGTGGTGGTGGTGATGGTGGTGGTGGTGATGGTGGTGGTGGGTGGTGGTCTGGTAGTGGTGGTGATGGTGGGGGTGGTGGTGGTGGTTGGTGGTGGGTTGTGGTTGGTAGTGGTAGTTGGTAGTGGTGGTTAGTTGTGGTGGGTGGTAGTGGTTGGTAGTGGTAGTTGTGTGTTAGTGGTTGTGGTGTTTTTCCCAACGCTTAACACTTTATTCAAGTCGAATCTTATCACCGAAGCCTCTCCAACTTCCCGCTGTCAAACTGCACGCGCACTCGGTGACAAAGCACGCCCCGTATCAACATGGGGCCGGCGATTAATCGATTAATTCGCTGCCTTACACTTTTGAGTGGACGCCTTATCCACACACATACATATACAAGAGGGGAATTTGTGAATGTGTGTGTACTTCCCGACATGCAACAAATTTTATATTTTGCAACGCGGGTAGCTTCCAGCCCTGTGCACGATGCAACGCGTCTAAAAATATTTTTTTATTTTTTATTTCGGGGGGGGAGGGTTAATGGGGGGCACGCGCAATGATGGATTTGCTATTTGACGTCACGCCCGTGACGTCAGCGGCACGCGGCGTGACTGGCTACGTCACGGGGGCGTGGCTGGTGACGTCACGGGGGCGTGGCTGTTGATGTCACGGGGCATGGCTGCCCACATCACGGGGCGTGGCTGCCGACATCACGGGGCGTGGCTGATGATGTCACAGGGCGTGGCTGCAGACGACACGGGGCGTGGCTGTTGATGTCACGGGGCGTGGCTGCAGACGTCACGGGGCGTGGCTGCAGACGACACGGGGCGTGGCTGTTGATGTCACGGGGCGTGGCTGTAGACGTCACGGGGCGTGGCTGCCGACGTAACGGGGCGTGGCTGCAGATGTCACAGGGCGTGGCTGCAGACGACACGGGGCGTGGCTGTTGATGTCACGGGGCGTGGCTGCAGACGTCATGGGGCGTGGCTGTTGACGTCACGCACCCCCACCCACCCCCCCTCCCGAGCTGGGGGTTTAAAGTGTCACAGGAGGCAAAGGTGGAGGGGGCGGGGGGGGTGAATTGTCGCGTATGTCTGTGGATGTCTGTCCACGTGGGAGGAGGGGTGGGGAGGGGCTGGGTGGGGGTGGGGAGGGATGGGGCTTGGTGGGGAGGGGCTTGGGTGGGAGGTGGGGCTTGGTGGGGAGGGGCTTGGGTGGGGAGGGGCTTGGGTGGGGGGTGGGAGGGGTGGGGCTTGGTGGGGAGGGGCTTGGGTGGGGAGGGGCTTGGTGGGGGTTGGGTGGGAGGGGCTTGGGTGGGTGTGGGGGAGGGGCTTGGTGGGGGGGGAGGGAGGGGCTAGGGTAGGGGCTGGGTGGGGCTGGGTGGGAGGGGTGGGGCTGGGTGAGTGTGGGGGAGGGGCTGGGTGGGAGGGGCTGGCTGGGTGTGGGGGAGTGGCTGTGTGGGTGTGAGTGTGGAGTGGAGTGGCTGTGTGTGGTGTGGAGTGGCTGACTGTGTGTGGTGTGGAGTGGCTGTGTGTGTGAGTGTGGTGTGGAGTGGCTGTGTGTGGTGTGGAGTGGCTGTGTGTGGTGTGGAGTGGCTGGGTGTGTGTGTGGTTGACTGTGTGAGTGTGGTGTGGCTGTGTGTGTGAGTGTGGTGTGGAGTGGCTGTGTGTGAGTGTGGTGTGGCTGTGTGTGGTGTGGAGTGGCTGTGTGTGTGTGTGGTGTGGTTGACTGTGTGTGAGTGTGGTGTGGCTGTGTGTGTGGTGTGGTGTGTATGTGAGTGTGGTGTGGAGTAGCTGTGTGTGTGGTGTGGAGTAGCTGTGTGTGAGTGTGGAGTAGCTGTCTGTGTGTGTGTGGAGTGGAGTGGCTGTGTGTGTGGTGTGGAGTAGCTGTCTGTGTGTGAGTGTGGTGTGGCTGGCTGTGTGTGAGTGTGGTGTGGCTGTGTGTGTGTGTGTGGAGTGGCTGTGTGTGAGTGTGGTGTGGAGTGGCTGGCTGTGTGTGTGTGGTGTGGCTGCCTGTATGTGTGTGTGGTGTGGCTGGATGTTTGTGTGTGTGTGGTGTGGCTGTCTGTGTGTGAGTGTGGCTGTGTGTGTGGTGTGGCTGGATGTGTGAGTGTGGTGTGGCTGGATGTGTGGTGTGGCTGGCTGTGTGTGTGGTGTGGCAGGATGTGTGTGTGGAGTGGCTGTGTGTGTGTGTGTGGTGTGGCTGGCTGTGTGTGTGTGGTGTGGCTGTGTGTGTGTGTGGTGTGGCTGTCTGTGTGTGGTGTGGAGTAGCTGTGTGTGGTGTGGCTGTGTGTGTGTGGTGTGGCTGGATGTGGTGTGGCTGGCTGTGTGTGAGTGGAGTAGCTGTGTGTGTGTGGTGTGGCTGGCTGTGTGTGTGGAGTGGCTGTGTGTGGTGTGGCTGGCTGTGTGTGAGTGTGGCTGGCTGTGTGTGTGGTGTGGCTGGCTGTGTGAGTGGTGTGGCTGTGTGAGTGTGGTGTGGCTGGCTGTGAGTGTGTGGTGTGGCTGTGGGTGTGTGTGTGGTGTGGCTGACTGTGTGTGTGGTGTGGCTGACTGTGTGTGTGGCTGTGTGTGTGTGTGGAGTGGCTGTGGGTGTGTGTGTGGTGTGGCTGTCTGTGTGTGTGGTGTGGAGTGGCTGTGTGTGTGGTGTGGCTGGCTGTGTGTGTGTGTGGTGTGGAGTAGCTGTGAGTGGTGTGGAGTAGCTGTGAGTGGTGTGGCTGGCTGTGTGAGTGGTGTGGCTGGTCCCCACGTGGCTGCCCTATAAAACTCAACGTTTCAGCGACTCACGCCGGGCGCGTCTCGCTGAACGCACCACGTGGTGCCGCCGAGCGAGCAACCCGACGTTCCAAGCCACCCCCCCTCCGCAGGAGAACGTGTTTTACTCCACGGCAAAGAACCCACGGCTCTGGTTGAACCCGGGGGGGTTGCGATGGCTCGTTAGTTTATATATTTTTTATATATTTTTTATATAAATTAATATAATATAATAAGAACATAAAAATTTATTACAATTAAAAGTTAATAAAAAAATAATAAACATAAAAAATAATTTAAAATAAAGAAAAAAATTAAGACTTCAATTAATAAAAAATATTAAAAAATAAAAATCAATTAAAAAAGACAAATTTATAAAAAATAAAAATTAATAAAATATAAAAATTTATAAAAAATCAAGAAATACAAATTAATAAACACATTTAAATTAATACAAAATAAAAAAAATAAAATTAATAAAAAAATAATGGAATAAAAAATAACATTAAAAAAAACGTTGTTGTCTTTTTGATGTTAAAAAAACAAATAAAAAACGTATTTTTTTTCCTAAGGAGTTTATTATTGTTTTTGTTTTGAGACCGATCTTCGCGACTTTTACCGAAAGGCGCAGCAGGGAATGTGACCGGGCCTAACGCCTGCCCCACCAACCCCACCAACCCCTCCTACCCCCCGCTGTCTCACAGAGCCATCACGTGCTTGTCAACGCGGGCAGCAGCAGCAGCAGCATCAGGCAAGTGGGTGACTTCTACATCGTCGTCTTCATCTTCTACATCGTCGTCATCTACATCGTCTTCATCTTCATCGTCACATTTTACAGCAGCCGCAGAGACCCACAGAGAGACCCACACCCACAGAGACACACAGAGACCCGTAGAGACACACACCCACAGAGACACACAGAGACACACACCCACAGAGACCCGTAGAGACCCACACCCACAGAGACCCACAGAGACACATAGAGACCCACAGAGACCCACACCCACAGAGACCCACAGAGACACACACCCGTAACGACCCACAGAGACCCACACCCACAGAGACCCACAGACACACACCCAGAGAGACCCAGGCCTGGTCTCCGGGCCTGGTCTCCGGGCCTGGTCTCTGGGCTGGTCTCCAGCCTGGTCTACGGGAAGGTCTCCGGCCTGGTCTCAGGCCTGGTCTCAGGCCTAGTCTCTAGCCAGGTCTCAGGCCCATTCTAGAGCCATGCCTCTGGCCTAGTCTCTAGCCAGGCCTCTGGCCTAGTCTCTAGCCAGGCCTCTGGCCTAGTCTCTAGCCATGCCTCTGGCCTAGTCTCTAGCCAGGCCTCTGGCCTAGTCTCTAGCCAGGCCTCTGGCCTAGTCTCTAGCCAGGCCTCTGGCCTAGTCTCTAGCCAGGCCTTTGGCCTAGTCTCTAGCCAGGCCTCTGGCCTAGTCTCTAGCCAGGCCTCTGGCCTAGCCTCTAGCCAGGCCTCTGGCCTAGTCTCTAGCCAGGCGTCTGGCCTAGTCTCTACCCAGGCGTCTGGCTTAGTCTCTAGCCAGGCCTCTGGCCTCGTCTCTAACCAGGCCTCTGGCCTAGTCTCTAGCCAGGCCTCTGGCCTAGTCTCTAGCCAGGCCTCTGGCCTAGTTTCTAGCCAGGCCTCTGGCCTAGTCTCTAGCCAGGCCTCTGGCCTAGTCTCTAGCCAGGCGTCTGGCCTAGTCTCTAGCCAGGCCTCTGGCCTAGTCTCTAGCCAGGCGTCTGGCCTAGTCTCTAGCCAGGCGTCTGGCCTAGTCTCTAGCCAGGCTTCTGGCCTAGTCTCTAGCCAGGCCTCTGGCCTAGTCTCTAGCCAGGCCTCTGGCCTAGTCTCTAGCCAGGCTTCTGGCCTAGTCTCTAGCCAGGCCTCTGGCCTAGTCTCTAGCCAGGCCTCTGGCCTAGTCTCTAACCAGGCTTCTGGCCTAGTGGCCTAGTCTCTAGCCAGGCCTCTGGCCTAGTCTCTAGCCAGGCGTCTGGCCTAGTCTCTACCCAGGCGTCTGGCCTAGTCTCTAGCCAGGCTTCTGTCCTAGTCTCTAGCTAGGCCTCTGGCCTAGTCTCTAGCCAGGCCTCTGGCCTAGTATCTAGCCAGGCCTCTGGCCTAGTCTCTAGCCAGGCCTCTGGCCTAGTCTCTAGCAAGGCCTCTGGCCTAGTCTCTAGCCAGGCCTCTGGCCTAGTCTCTAGCCAGGCCTCTGGCCTAGTCTCTAGCCAGGCCTCTGGCCTAGTCTCTAGCCTCTGGCCTAGTCTCTAGCCAGGTCTCTGGTCTAGTCTCTAGCCAGGCCTCTAGCCTAGTCTCTAGCCAGGCCTCTGGCCTAGTCTCTAGCCAGGCCTCTAGCCAGGCTTCCAGCCAGGCCTCTGGCCTCGTCTCTAACCAGGCCTCTGGCCTAGTCTCTAGCCAGGCCTCTGGCCTAGTCTCTAGCCAGGCCTCTGGCCTAGTTTCTAGCCAGGCCTCTGGCCTAGTCTCTAGCCAGGCCTCTGGCCTAGTCTCTAGCCAGGCGTCTGGCCTAGTCTCTAGCCAGGCCTCTGGCCTAGTCTCTAGCCAGGCGTCTGGCCTAGTCTCTAGCCAGGCTTCTGGCCTAGTCTCTAGCCAGGCCTCTGGCCTAGTCTCTAGCCAGGCCTCTGGCCTAGTCTCTAGCCAGGCCTCTGGCCTAGTCTCTAGCCAGGCGTCTGGCCTAGTCTCTACCCAGGCGTCTGGACTAGTCTCTAGCCAGGCTTCTGTCCTAGTCTCTAGCTAGGCCTCTGGCCTAGTCTCTAGCCAGGCCTCTGGCCTAGTCTCTAGCCAGGCCTCTGGCCTAGTCTCTAGCAAGGCCTCTGGCCTAGTCTCTAGCCAGGCCTCTGGCCTAGTCTCTAGCCAGGCCTCTGGCCTAGTCTCTAGCCAGGCCTCTGGCCTAGTCTCTAGCCAGGCCTCTGGCCTAGTCTCTAGCCTCTGGCCTAGTCTCTAGCAAGGCCTCTGGCCTAGTCTCTAGCCAGGTCTCTGGTCTAGTCTCTAGCCAGGCCTCTGGCCTAGTCTCTAGCCAGGCCTCTGGCCTAGTCTCTAGCCAGGCCTCTGGCCTAGTCTCTAGCCAGGCCTCTAGCCAGGCTTCCAGCCAGGCCTCTGGCTTAGTCTCTAGCCAGGCCTCTAGGCCAATGTCTAGCCAGGCCCGCGAGCTAGAAGAGTGGCTGGTGGAGGTGCATGTGCCCCAGCGTCTAGACTAGAAGCTGGGCTGATGGTGGTGATGGTGATGGTGGTGATGGTGGTGGTGGTGATGGTGGTGATGGTGGTGGTGATGGTGGTGGTGGTGATGGTGGTGGTGGTGATGGTGGTGGTGGTGATGGTGGTGGTGGTGATGGTGGTGATGGTGGTGGTGATGGTGGTTGTGGTGATGGTGGTGATGGTGGTGGTGATGGTGGTGGTGGTGATGGTGGTGATGGTGGTGGTGATGGTGATGATGGTGGTGATGGTGGTGGTGGTGATGGTGGTGGTGGTGATGGTGGTGATGGTGGTGGTGGTGATGGTGGTGGTGGTGGTGATGATGGTGGTGGTGGTGGTGATGGTGGTGGTGATGGTGGTGGTGGTGATGGTGGTGGTGATGGTGGTGATGGTGGTGGTGATGGTGGTGGTGGTGGTGATGGTGGTTGTGGTGATGGTGGTGGTGGTGATGGTGGTGGTGGTGATGGTGGTGGTGATGGTGGTGGTGATGGTGGTGGTGGTGATGGTGGTGATGGTGGTGATGGTGGTGGTGATGGTGGTGATGGTGGTGGTGGTGGTGATGGTGGTGGTGGTGATGGTGGTGGTGGTGATGGTGGTGATGGTGGTGGTGATGGTGGTGGTGATGGTGGTGGTGATGGTGGTGATGGTGATGGTGGTGATGGTGGTGGTGGTGAGGACTCGCTGAGCGGGGGAAGGCGAGCGGGGAATCAGCCCCCACTTAGTGGGGAGGGGGGAGGGGGAGATCAGCCCCCACCCAGCCCCTCCCCTCACGGTACGAGGTACCGTTCCATCTATAGCGCTACACCAACACACAGTGTACACACACACAGTGTACTCTCACGCACAGGTACACACACACAGGTACACACACGGTATACACAAACACAGGTACACACACACAGGTACACACACACACAGGTACACACACACAGGTACACACACACACAGTGTACACACACCCATGTGCACCCTGAGGCCACGTGAAGTGTCGAACGCCCGCTGGCAGGAGGTCACAGGGCAGACCCAGCAGGTGCCACGGGTCGACTGACTGAGATGACTGTGGCTGATGCACCACCTGTGCCCCCTACTGTGCCAACCTGCTGTGCTTTAGCCACCCGGCGCTCCGCTCGCTGTTGTGAGCGTCGCTCCTCCGCCCTCCGTTGTTGTTGGAGGGCGACTGCCTCCAACTGCCCAGAAGCGTCCTTCACGAGCCTCCTCCACAGAGGCCGATCTTGACACCGCTGGTACCAGTCATCGGCAAGTCCACTCAGCTCCACGTCCTCCTGTACCACATCACTCCATCTCTTCTCTAGCCCGTGCCGCGCCCGCTTAGCCCCCTCAATCCGTCCAAACAAAAGCTGTTTCGGCATGCGGTGGCTGGGCATACGGGCTACATGACCCAGCCATCGCAGCCTTGCCTGCCGGAGGAGCTCACCGATGGGACCTTGCCCAGATCTTTCAAGGATTTGTGAGCTCCTCACACAATCCAGTCTGGTTAAACCCAGGATGGATCGTAGGCAGGCCAGCCTAAATGTTTCTAACTGGCGAAGATGTTCCATTAGGGGGGTCCACGTTTCGCAAGCGTAGAGAAGGGAGGGAATGACCGTGGCCGAGAAGACCTGAAGCTTAGTGCGGAGCGACAGACCAGGTAGCTTCCACACAGCGTTACGCAACCGATGAAAAGATATTGCCGCTCGACTGATTCGGAGTGAGACCTCTGCTGTTAAAATGGAGCCAGTCGTAAGCACACTGCCCAGGTACGGGAAACTCTCCACTCTCTCCACAACTGCCCCATCACCGATCGGGAGTTGTGGGGGTGGAGTGTCCGATGGTACAAAATACCCAGGCAGGTGCTTAGTTTTGGTGGGGCTGATGGTAAGGCCCCACCTCTTAGTGGCACGCTCCAGTCTCAGCAGCAGCGTCTCCAACTCCTCCTCTGACTGAGCAGCTATTACCAAATCATCAGCATACATAACGTGGTTGAGCAATAGGGAGCCATCCCTTGACCGCACCCGGGCATCGATTAGCCTCCCATTATATCTGTACCATATGGAGATTCCCACCACCATCACCACCATCACCACCACCACCATCACCACCATCACCACCACCACCATCACCACCACCACCATCACCACCATCATCACCACCATCACCACCACCATCACCACCATCACCACCATCACCACCACCACCACCACCATCACCACAACCACCATCACCACCATCACCACCACCATCACCACCATCACCACCATCACCATCACCACCACCATCACCACCACCACCATCATCACCACCATCACCACCACCATCACCACCATCACCACCACCATCACCACCACCACCATCACCACCATCACCACCACCACCATCATCACCACCATCACCACCACCATCATCACCACCATCACCACCACCATCATCACCACCATCACCACCATCATCACCACCATCACCACCACCACCATCACCACCACCATCACCATCACCACCATCACCACCACCACCACCATCACCACCATCACCATCACCACCATCACCACCATCACCACCACCACCATCACCACCATCATCACCACCATCACCACCACCATCATCACCACCATCACCACCACCATCACCACCATCACCACCACCATCACCACCATCACCACAACCACCATCACCACCATCACCACCACCACCATCACCACCAACACCATCACCACCACCATCACCACCATCACCACCACCACCATCACCACCACCACCATCACCACCATCACCACCACCACCATCACCACCACCACCATCACCACCATCATCACCACCATCACCACCACCACTCTCTCTGTGGTGGTGGTGATGATGGTGGTGGTGGTGGTGATGGTGATGGTGGTGATAGTGGTGGTGATGGTGGTGGTGGGTGGTGGTGGTTGGTGGTGGGTTGTGGTTGGTAGTGGTTGGTAGTGGTAGTTGTGTGTTAGTGGTTGTGGTGTTTTTTCCAACGCTTAACACTTTATTCAAGTCGAATCTTATCACCGAAGCCTCTCCAACTTCCCGCTGTCAGACTGCACGCGCACTCGGTGACAAAGCACGCCCCGTATCAACATGGGGCCGGCGATTAATCGATTAATTCGCTGCCTTACACTTTGAGTGGACGCCTTATCCACACACATACATATACAAGAGGGGAGTTTGTGAATGTGTGTGTGTACTTCCCGACATGCAACAAATTTTATATTTTGCAACGCGGGTAGCTTCCAGCCCTGTGCACGATGCAACGCGTCTAAAAATATTTTTTATTTCGGGGGGGGGGGGGGGTTAAGGGGGGGCACGCGCAATGATGGATATGCTATTTGACGTCACGCCCGTGACGTCAGCGGCACGCGGCGTGACTGCTTACGTCACGGGAGCGTGGCTGGTGACGTCACGGTGCGTGGCTGCTGACGTCACGGGGGCGTGGCTGTTGATGTCACAGGGCGTGGCTGCTGACGACACGGGGCGTGCCCGCAGACGTCACGGGGCGTGGCTGCTTTCGCCACGGGGCGTGGCTGCGCACGTCACGGGGCGTGGCTGCGCACGTCACGGGGCGTGGCTGTTGACGTCGCGGGGCGTGGCTGCTGACGTCGTGGGGCGTGGCTGTTGACGACACGGGGCGTGGCTGCTGACGTCACGGGGCGTGGCTGCTGACGTCACGCACACCCACCCCCCCTCCCGAGCCGGGGGTTTAAAGTGTCACAGGAGGCAAAGGTGGAGGGGGCGGGGGGTGAATTGTCGCGTATGTCTGTGGATGTCTGTCCACGTGGGAGGAGGGGTGGGGAGGGGCTGGGTGGGGGGTGGGGCTTGGTGGGGAGGGGCTGGGTGGGGGTTGGGTGGGAGGAGCTGGGTGGGTGTGGGGGAGGGGCTTGGTGGGGAGGGAGGGGCTAGGGTAGGGGCTGGGTGGGGCTGGATGGGAGGGGTGGGGCTGGGTGAGTGTGGGGGAGGGGCTGGGTGAGTGTGGGGGAGGGGCTTGGTGGGGAGGGAGGGGCTAGGGTAGGGGCTGGGTGGGGCTGGGTGGGAGGGGTGGGGCTGAGTGGGTGTGAGGGAGGGGCTGGCTGTGTGTATGTGTGTGGTGTGGCTGTGTGTGTGAGTGTGGTGTGGAGTGGCTGTGTGGGTGTGAGTGTGGAGTGGCTGGGTGTGTGTGGTGTGGAGTGGCTGGGTGTGTGTGGTGTGGTGTGGCTGTGTGTGTGAGTGTGGTGTGGAGTGGCTGTGTGGGTGAGTGTGGTGTGGCTGTGTGTGTGAGTGTGGTGTGGAGTGGCTGTGTGTATGTGTGTGGTGTGGCTGTGTGTGTGAGTGTGGTGTGGAGTGGCTGTGTGGGTGTGAGTGTGGAGTGGCTGGGTGTGTGTGGTGTGGAGTGGCTGTGTGTGTGGAGTGGTGTGGAGTGGCTGTGTGTATGTGTGTGGTGTGGCTGTGTGTGTGGTGTGGAGTGGCTGGGTGTGTGTGGTGTGGAGTGGCTGGGTGTGTGTGGTGTGGAGTGGCTGTGTGTGTGGAGTGGCTGTGTGTGTGTGGTGTGGCTGGCTGTGTGTGTGGTGTGGCTGACTGTGAGTGGTGTGGAGTAGCTGTGTGTGGTGTGGCTGTGTGTGTGAGTGGTGTGGCTGGCTGTGTGTGTGTGGTGTGGCTGGCTGTGTGAGTGTGGTGTGGCTGGCTGTGTGTGGTGTGGCTGGCTGTGTGTGTGGAGTGGCTGTGGGTGTGTGTGTGGTGTGGCTGGCTGTGTGTGTGGTGTGGAGTGGCTGTGTGTGTGTGGTGTGGCTGTGGGTGTGTGTGTGGTGTGGCTGGCTGTGTGTGTGGTGTGGCTGTGTGGTGTGGCTGTGTGTGTGTGGTGTGGCTGTGTGTGTGTGGTGTGGCTGTGTGTGGTGTGGCTGGCTGTGTGTGTGTGGAGTAGCTGTGTGAGTGTGTGGTGTGGCTGGCTGTGTGTGTGGAGTGGCTGGCTGGCTGTGTGAGTGGTGTGGCTGGTCCCCACGTGGCTGCCCTATAAAACTCAACGTTTCAGCGACTCACGCCGGGCGCGTCGTGCTGAACGCACCACGTGGTGCCGCCGAGCGAGCAACCCGACGTTCCAAGCCACCCCCCCTCCGCAGGAGAACGTGTTTTACTCCACGGCAAAGAACCCACGGCTCTGGTTGAACCCGGGGGGGTTGCGATGGCTCGTTAGTTTATATATTTTTTTTATATTTTTTATATTTTTATTTTTTTATATTTTTTACGTGCAGGTTACAAAACCGGCTCGGCTCCCCACTCTCTCTCTCTGGAATCGCCTCGCTGCCGCCGGAGCGGACGGGAGGCGATTCGGGAGTTGAACCAAGTTGCTGAGGAAAAAATAAAAAATATATAAATTAAAAAAAATTAATAAAATAATAATAAGAAGAAAATAAAAATTAATAAAAAATGAAAATTAATAAAAAAATAGAAATAAAAAAATAAAAATCAGCAAAAACAAACACATAATAAATAAATTAAATATTTTTGGGAAGACTTTAATTAATAAAAAATAAAAATTCTTATACAAAATAAAAATCAATTAAAAAATAAAAATTCATAAAAATTCATAAAAATAAAAGTTAATAAAAATTTAAAATTAATAAAAAAATAAGACATAAAAATTAATAAAAATTAATAAAAAATAAAATTGTTAAAAATAATAAAAATTAATAACAAATAAAAAAACGTTGTCTTTTTGATGTTAAAAAAACAAATAAAAAACGTATTTTTTTTCCTAAGGAGTTTATTATTGTTTTTGTTTTGAGACCGATCTTCGCGACTTTTACCGAAAGGCGCAGCAGGGAATGTGACCGGGCCTAACGCCTGCCCCACCAACCCCACCAACCCCTCCTACCCCCCGCTGTCTCACAGAGCCATCACGTGCTTGTCAACGCGGGCAGCAGCAGCAGCAGCATCAGGCAAGTGGGTGACTTCTACATCGTCGTCTTCATCTTCTACATCGTCGTCATCTACATCGTCTTCATCTTCATCGTCACATTTTACAGCAGCCGCAGAGACACACAGAGACCCGTAGAGACACACAGAGACACACAGAGACCCGTAGACACCCTCACCCACAGAGACCCGTAGAGACCCACAGAGACCCACAGAGACACACAGAGACCCATATAGGTACACAGAGACCCACAGAGACACACAGAGACACACAGAGACCCACAGAGACACACAGAGACCCATATAGGTACACAGAGACCCACAGAGACACACAGAGACCCACAGAGACACACAGAGACACACAGAAACTCGTAGAGACCCACACCCACAGAGACCCACAGAGACCCGTAGACACCCACAGAGACCCACAAAGACCCGTAGAGACCCACACCCACAGAGACCCACACCCACAGAGACCCACAGAGACCCACACACACAGAGACCCATAGACACCCACACCCGTAACGACCCACAGAGACCCACACCCACAGAGACCCACAGACACAGAGACCCACAGAGACCCACAGACACACACCCAGAGAGACCCAGGCCTGGTCTCCGGACCTGGCCTCCGGGCCTGGTCTCCGGGCCTGGTCTCCGGGCCTGGTCTCTGGGCTGGTCTCCAGCCTGGTCTACGGGAAGGTCTCCGGCCTGGTCTCAGGCCTGGTCTCCGGCCTGGTCTCAGGCCTGGTCTCAGGCCTGGTCTCAGGCCTAGTCTCTAGCCAGGCCTCTGGCCTAGTCTCTAGCCAGGCCTCTGGCCTAGTCTCTAGCCAGGCCTCTGGCCTAGTCTCTAGCCAGGCCTCTGGCCTAGTCTCTAGCCAGGCCTCTGGCCTAGTCTCTAGCCAGGCCTCTGGCCTAGTCTCTAACCAGGCCTCTGGCCTAGTCTCTAACCAGGCCTCTGGCCTAGTCTCTAGCCAGGCCTCTGGCCTAGTCTCTAGCCAGGCTTCTGGCCTAGTCTCTAGCCAGGCCTCTGGCCTAGTCTCTAGCCAGGCCTCTGGCTTAGTCTCTAGCCAGGCCTCTGGCCTAGTCTCTAGCCAGGCCTCTGGCCTAGTCTCTAGCCAGGCCTCTGGCCTAGTCTCTAGCCAGGCCTCTGGCCTAGTCTCTAGCCAGGCCTCTGGCCTAGTCTCTAGCCAGGCGTCTGGCCTAGTCCCTAGCCAGGCCTCTGGCCTAGTCTCTAGCCAGGCCTCTGGCCTAGTCTCTAGCCAGGCTTCTGGCCTAGTCTCTAGCCAGGCCTCTGGCCATGCCTCTGGCCATGTCTCTAGCCAGGCCTCTAGCCAGCCAGGCCACTAGGTTAGCCCCGCGAGATAAGAAGCGGAGCTGGTAGAGGTCCACATGTCTCAGTCTCTAGCCAGGCCTCTAGGCATGCCTCTAGCCAGGCATCTAGCCAGGTATCTGGCCTAGTCTCTAGCCAGGCCTCTAGGCATGCCTCTAGCCAGGCTTCTAGCCAGGCCTCTGGCCTAGTCTCTAGCCAGGCCTCTGGCCTAGTCTCTAGCCAGGCCTCTGGCCTAGTCTCTAGCCAGGCTTCTGGCCTAGTCTCTAGCCAGGCCTCTGGCCTAGTCTCTAGCCAGGCCTCTGGCCTAGTCTCTAGCCAGGCTTCTGGCCTAGTCTCTAGCCAGGCCTCTGGCCTAGTCTCTAGCGAGGCCTCTGGCCTAGTCTCTAGCCAGGCGTCTGGCCTAGTCTCTAGCCAGGCGTCTGGCCTAGTCCCTAGCCAAGCCTCTGGCCTAGTCTCTAGCCAGGCCTCTGGCCTAGTCTCTAGCCAGGCCTCTGGCCTAGTCTCTAGCCAGGCCTCTGGCCTAGTCTCTAGCCAGGCCTCTGGCCTAGTCTCTAGCCTCTGGCCTAGTCTCTAACCAGGTCTCTGGCCTAGTCTCTAGCCAGGCCTCTGGCCTAGTCTCTAGCCAGGCGTCTGGCCTAGTCTCTAGCCAGGCCTCTGGCCTAGTCTCTAGCCAGGCCTCTGGCCTAGTCTCTAGCCAGGCCTCTGGCCTAGTCTCTAGCCTCTGGCCTAGTCTCTAGCCAGGCTTCTGGCCTAGTCTCTAGCCAGGCCTCTGGCCTAGTCTCTAGCCAGGCTTCTGGCCTAGTCTCTAGCCAGGCCTCTGGCCTAGTCTCTAGCCAGGCCTCTGGCCTAGTCTCTAGCCAGGCCTCTGGCCTAGTCTCTAGCCAGGCGTCTGGCCTAGTCTCTAGCCAGGCCTCTGGCCTAGTCTCTAGCCAGGCCTCTGGCCTAGTCTCTAGCCAGGCCTCTGGCCTAGTCTCTAGCCAGGCCTCTGGCCTAGTCTCTAGCCAGGCCTCTGGCCTAGTCTCTAGCCAGGCCTCTGGCCTAGTCTCTAGCCAGGCCTCTGGCCTAGTCTCTAGCCATGCCTCTGGCCATGTCTCTAGCCAGGCCTCTAGCCAGCCAGGCCACTAGGTTAGCCCTGCGAGATAAGAAGCGGAGCTGGTAGAGGTCCACATGTCTCAGTCTCTAGCCAGGCCTCTAGGCATGCCTCTAGCCAGGCATCTAGCCAGGTATATGGCCTAGTCTCTAGCCAGGCCTCTAGGCATGCCTCTAGCCAGGCTTCTAGCCAGGCATCTGGCCTAGTCTCTAGCCAGACCTCTAGCCTAGTGTCTATCCAGGCTTCCAGCCAGGCCTCTGGCTTAGTCTCTAGCCAGGCCTCTAACCAGGCATCTAGCCTAGTCTCTACCCAGGCCTCTAGCCAGGCTTCCAGCCAGGCCTCTGGCTTAGTCTCTAGCCAGGCCTCTAGGCCAATGTCTAGCCAGGCCCGCGAGCTAGAAGAGTGGCCGGTGGATGTGCACGTGCCCCAGCGTCTAGACTAGAAGCTGGGCCGCTAGACGTGCACGTGCCCCAGCGTCTAGACTAGAAGCTGGGCTGGTAGACGCGCACGTGCCCCAGCGTCTAGACTAGAAGCTGGGCTGGTAGATGTGCACGTGTCTCAGTGTCTAGACTAGAAGCTGGGCCGCTAGACGCGCCCGTGCCCCCAGCGTCTAGACTAGAAGCTTGGCCGCTAGACGCGCCCGTGCCCTCAGCGTCTGGGGCTAGAAGCGTGGCTGGTAGAGGTGCACGTGCCCCAGCGTCTAGACTAGAAGCTGGGCCGGTAGATGCCCACGTGCCCCAGCGTCTAGACTAGAAGCTGGGCTGGTAGATGCCCACGTGCCCCAGTGTCTAGACTAGAAGCTGGACCACTAGACGCCCACGTGCCCCAGCGTCTAGACTAGAAGCTGGGCCGCTAGACGCGCCCGTGCCCCCAGCGTCTAGACTAGAAGCTGGGCCGCTAGACGTGCACGTGCCTCAGCGTCTAGACTAGAAGCTGGGCTGGTAGATGTGCACGTGTCTCAGTGTCTAGACTAGAAGCTGGGCCGCTAGACGTGCACGTGCCCCCAGCGTCTAGACTAGAAGCTGGGCTGGTAGATGCCCACGTGCCCCAGCGTCTAGACTAGAAGCTGGGCCGCTAGACGTGCACGTGCCCTAGCGTCTAGACTAGAAGCTGGGCTGGTAGATGCCCACGTGCCCTAGCGTCTAGACTAGAAGCTGGGCTGGTAGATGCCCACGTGCCCCAGCGTCTAGACTAGAAGCTGGACCACTAGACGCCCACGTGCCCCAGCGTCTAGACTAGAAGCTGGGCTGGTAGACGCCCACGTGCCCCCAGCGTCTAGACTAGAAGCTGGACCGCTAGACGCGCGCGCCCGTGCCCTACAGCGTCTGGGGCTAGAAGCGCGGCTGGTAGAGGTGCACGTGCCCCAGCGTCTAGACTAGAAGCTGGGCTGGTAGATGTGCACGTGTCTCAGTGTCTAGACTAGAAGCTGGGCCGCTAGACGCGCACCCGTGCCCCCAGCGTCTAGACTAGAAGCTGGGCTGGTAGATGCCCACGTGCCCCAGCGTCTAGACTAGAAGCTGGGCTGGTAGACGCCCACGTGCCCCAGCGTCTAGACTAGAAGCTGGGCCGCTAGACGCGCACCCGTGCCCCCAGCGTCTAGACTAGAAGCTGGGCTGGTAGATGCCCACGTGCCCCAGCGTCTAGACTAGAAGCTGGGCTGGTAGATGCCCACGTGCCTCAGCGTCTAGACTAGAAGCTGGGCTGGTAGACGCCCACGTGCCCCAGCGTCTAGACTAGAAGCTGGGCCGCTAGACGCGCACCCGTGCCCCCAGCGTCTAGACTAGAAGCTGGGCTGGTAGATGCCCACGTGCCCCAGCGTCTAGACTAGAAGCTGGGCTGGTAGACGCCCACGTGCCCCAGCGTCTAGACTAGAAGCTGGGCCGCTAGACGCGCACCCGTGCCCTCAGCGTCTAGACTAGAAGCTGGGCTGGTAGATGCCCACGTGCCCCAGCGTCTAGACTAGAAGCTGGGCTGGTAGACGCCCACGTGCCCCAGCGTCTAGACTAGAAGCTGGGCCGCTAGACGCGCACCCGTGCCCCCAGCGTCTAGACTAGAAGCTGGGCTGGTAGATGCCCACGTGCCCCAGCGTCTAGACTAGAAGCTGGGCTGGTAGATGCCCACGTGCCTCAGCGTCTAGACTAGAAGCTGGGCTGGTAGATGCCCACGTGCCTCAGCGTCTAGACTAGAAGCTGGGCCGCTAGACGCGCACCCGTGCCCCCAGCGTCTAGACTAGAAGCTGGGCTGGTAGATGCCCACGTGCCCCAGCGTCTAGACTAGAAGCTGGGCTGGTAGACGCCCACGTGCCCCAGCGTCTAGACTAGAAGCTGGGCCGCTAGACGCGCACCCGTGCCCCCAGCGTCTAGACTAGAAGCTGGGCTGGTAGATGCCCACGTGCCCCAGCGTCTAGACTAGAAGCTGGGCTGGTAGATGCCCACGTGCCTCAGCGTCTAGACTAGAAGCTGGGCTGGTAGATGCCCACGTGCCTCAGCGTCTAGACTAGAAGCTTGGCCGCTAGACGCGCACCCGTGCCCTCAGCGTCTAGACTAGAAGCTGGGCTGGTAGACGCCCACGTGCCCCAGCGTCTAGACTAGAAGCTGGGCCGCTAGACGTGCACGTGCCCCAGCGTCTAGACTAGAAGCTGGGCTGGTAGATGCCCACGTGCCCCAGTGTCTAGACTAGAAGCTGGGCTGGTAGATGCCCACGTGCCCCAGCGTCTAGACTAGAAGCTGGGCCGCTAGACGCGCCCGTGCCCTCAGCGTCTAGACTAGAAGCTGGGCCGCTAGACGCGCACCCGTGCCCCCAGCGTCTAGACTAGAAGCTGGACCGCTAGACGCCCACGTGCCCCAGCGTCTAGACTAGAAGCTGGGCTGGTAGACGCCCACGTGCCCCCAGCGTCTAGACTAGAAGCTGGACCGCTAGACGCGCACGCCCGTGCCCTACAGCGTCTGGGGCTAGAAGCGCGGCTGGTAGAGGTGCACGTGCCCTCAGCGTCTGGGCTAGAAGCTGGGCTGGTAGATGCCCACGTGCCCCAGCGTCTAGACTAGAAGCTGGGCCGCTAGACGCCCCCGTGCCCTACAGCGTCTAGACTAGAAGCGCGGCTGGTAGAGGTGCACGTGCCCGCTGAGGCAGCCCGTGGCCAGCTGGCAGTGCGTGGGCGAGAACTTAGCGGCGAGTACAACGTCGCTGTGGGCGTACAGGCG
>NW_027422634.1:530415-561618 GCF_048934315.1 Petromyzon marinus | reverse complement strand
TATGTATGTATGTATCACTATGTGTGTGTCTCTGTGTGTATCACTATGTGTATCACTATGTGAACTCTGTGTGTGTCTCTGTGTGTGTCTCTGTGTGTCTCTGTGTGTATCACTGTGTGTATCACTATGTGTGTATCTCTGTGTGTCTCTGTATGTATATGTATGTATATGTGTGTATCACTGTATGTGTTTCTGTGTGTGTCTCTGTGTGTGTGTCTGTGTGTGTCTGTGTGTCTGTGTGTGTCTCTCTGTGTATCACTATGTGTATCTCTGTATGTGTCTCTCTGTGTGTGTCTGTGTGTGTCTGTGTGTCTCACTGTGTCTGTGTGTATCTGTGTGTGTATCTGTGTGTGTATCTGTGTGTGTCTCTGTGTGTGTGTCTCTGTGTGTGTCTCTGTGTGTGTGTCTCTGTGTGTGTCTCTGTGTGTGTGTCTCTGTGTGTGTCTCTGTGTGTCTCACTGTGTGTCTCACTGTGTGTATCACTATGTGTCTGTGTGTCTCTGTCTGTGTCTCTGTGTGTGTCTCTGTGTGTATCACTATGTGTCTGTGTGTGTCTCTGTGTGTATCTGTGTGTCTCACTGTGTGTCTCTCTGTGTCTCTGTGTGTCTCTGTGTGTGTCTCTCTGTGTGTGTCTCTATTTGTGTGTGTCTCTCTGTGTGTCTGTGTGTGTCTCTGTGTGTGTCTGTGTGTGTCTCTGTGTCTCTCTGTGTGTCTCACTGTGTCTCTGTGTGTGTCTCTCTGTGTGTGTCTCTGTGTGTGTCTCTGTGTGTGTATATGTATGTATATGTATGTGTGTATGTCTCTGTGTCTCTGTGTGTGTCTCTCTGTGTGTGTCTCTGTGTGTGTGTCTCTGTGTGTGTATATGTATGTATATGTATGTGTGTATGTCTCTGTGTCTCTGTGTGTGTCTCTGTGTCTGTGTAGGAGCCCTACAGGAATCACGTCGGCGCTCCCACAAGTCTCACTCACGCTCACGCTCCAACGGTGAGCACCACCAACAGCACCGCTCACCACTCACCACCAACAGCACCGCTCACCAGCACCGCTCACCAGCACCGCTCACCAGCACCGCTCACCACCAACAGCACCGCTCACCGCTCACCACCAACAGCACCGCTCACCAGCACCGCTCACCGCTCACCAGCACCGCTCACCGCTCACCAGCACCGCTCACCGCTCACCATGTCTACTCACCGCTCACCAGCCCCGCTCACCATGTCTACTCACCGCTCACCGCTCACCAGCACCACCAACAGCACCGCTCACCAGCACCGCTCACCAGCCCTGCTCACCGCTCACCAGCTCTACTCACCAGCACCGCTCACCACTCACCAGCACCGCTCACCACTCACCAGCCCTACTCACCGCTCATCGCTCACCAGCCCTACTCACCACTCACCGCTCACCAGCCCTACTCACCGCTCACCAGCACCGCTCACCGCTCACCAGCCCTGCTCACCGCTCACCAGCCCTGCTCACCAGCTCTACTCACTGCTCACCAGCGCCATGGTGCCTGGAGCCATAGCCGCTCCACCGGACCTCCTGAATGCCACAGAGTTCCAGGCGGTACCGCTGCAGCTCCTGACAGAGAAGTGGCAGCCTCTCCTCTACACACACACACACGCCAAGACCAGTCTTAACGGACCTCCTGAATGCCACAGAGTTCCAGGCGGTACCGCTGCAGCTCCTGACAGAGAAGTGGCAGCCTCTCCTCTACACACACACACACGCCAAGACCAGTCTTAACGGACCTCCTGAATGCCACACAGATCCAGGCGGTACCGCTGCAGCTCCCGACGGAGGAGCGGCAGCCTCTCCTCTACACACACACATACCAGATCCACTCCACCGGACCTCCTGAATGCCACAGAGATCCAGGCAGTACCGGTCCAGCTCCCGACGGAGGAGCGGCAGCCTCTCCTCTACACACACACACCATGACCAGTCTTATCGGACCTCCTGAATGCCACAGAGATCCAGGCGGTACCGGTCCAGCTCCCGACGGAGGAGCGGCAGCCTCTCCTCTACACACACACACACACGCCATGACCAGTCTTATCGGACCTCCTGAATGCCACAGAGATCCAGGCGGTACCGGTCCAGCTCCCGACGGAGGAGCGGCAGCCTCTCCTCTACACACACACGCCATGACCAGTCTTATCGGACCTCCTGAATGCCACAGAGATCCAGGCGGTACCGCTGCAGCTCCCGACGGAGGAGCGGCAGCCTCTCCTCTACACACACACCAGATCCACTCCACCGGACCTCACAAAGACCACACAGATCCAGGCGGTACCGGTCCAGCTCCCGACAGAGGAGCGACAGCCTCTCCTCTACACACACACACATGATCCACTCCACCGGACCTCCCGGATACCACAGAGATCCAGGCGGTACCGGTCCAGCTCCCGACGGAGGAGCGGCAGCCTCTCCTCTACACACACACACACACACCAGATCCACTCCACCGGACCTCCTGAATGCCACAGAGATCCAGGCAGTACCGGTCCAGCTCCCGACAGAGGAGCGGCAGCCTTTCCTCTACACACACACACACACCAGATCCACTCCACCGGACCTCCTGGATACCACAGAGATCCAGGCGGTACCGGTCCAGCTCCCGACAGAGGAGTGGCAGCCTCTCCTCTACACACACACACACACACCATGACCAGTCTTATCGGACCTCCTGAATGCCACAGAGATCCAGGCGGTACCGGTCCAGCTCCCGACAGAGGAGCGGCAGCCTCTCCTCTACACACACACACACACCAGATCCACTCCACCGGACCTCCCGGATACCACAGAGATCCACGCGGTACCGCTGCAGCTCCTGACAGAGGAGCGGCAGCCTCTCCTCCACACACACACACACATGCCAGAACCAGTCTTATCGGACCTCATGAATACCACACAGATCCAGGCGGTACCGGTCCAGCTCCCGACAGAGGAGCGGCAGCCTCTCCTCTACACACACACACACGCCATGACCAGTCTTATCGGACCTCCTGAATGCCACAGAGATCCAGGCGGTACCGCTGCAGCTCCCGACGGAGGAGTGGCAGCCTCTCCTCTACACACACACACACCAGATCCACTCCACCGGACCTCACAAAGACCACACAGATCCAGGCGGTACCGGTCCAGCTCCCGACGGAGGAGCGGCAGCCTTTCCTCTACACACACACACACCAGATCCACTCCACCGGACCTCACAAAGACCACACAGATCCAGGCGGTACCGGTCCAGCTCCCGACAGAGGAGCGGCAGCCTCTCCTCTACACACACACACACATGCCAGAACCAGTCTTATCGGACCTCCTGAATGCCACAGAGATCCAGGCGGTACCGGTCCAGCTCCCGACAGAGGAGCGGCAGCCTCTCCTCTCCTCTACACACACACACCAGATCCACTCCACCGGACCTCCCGGATACCACAGAGATCCAGGCGGTACCGGTCCAGCTCCTGACGGAGGAGCGGCAGCCTCTCCTCTACACACACACACACACGCCATGACCAGTCTTATCGGACCTCCTGAATGCCACAGAGATCCAGGCGGTACCGGTCCAGCTCCCGACGGAGGAGCGGCAGCCTCTCCTCCTCAGCGGTATTGTTGTTGATGTTGTTGATGATTGTTGATGTTTGTTGTTGTTGTAGACGTGACGGTGAGGAACAGCCTGGATGTTGATGTTGATGGTTGTTGATGTTGTTGATGTTTATTGTTGTTTATTATTGTTGTTGTTTATTGTTGATGTTTATTGTTGATGTGTATTATTGTTGTTGTAGACGTGACGGTGAGGAACAGTCTGGAGGTTATTGTTGTTTATTATTGTTATTATTGTTGTTGTTGTAGACGTGACGGTGAGGAACAGTCTGGATGTTGTTGATGTTGTTGTTGATGTTTATTATTATTGTTGTTGATGGTTGTTGATGTTTATTATTGTTGTTGTTGTAGACCTGACGGTGAGGAACAGTCTGGAGGTTGTTGTTGATTGTTGATGTTTATTATTGTTGTTGTTGATGGTTGTTGATGTTGTTGTTGTAGACGTGACGGTGAGGAACAGTCTGGAGGTTGTTGTTGTTGATGTTTATTATTATTGTTGATGTTGTTTATTATTGTTGTTGTTTATTATTGTTGTTGTTGTTGTAGACGTGACGGTGAGGAACAGTCTGGAGGTTATTGTTGTTGTTGATGTTGTTGTTTATTGTTGATGTTTATTATTGTTGTTGTTGTTGATGTTTATTATTGTTGATGTTGTTGATGTTTATTATTGTTGATGTTGATGTTGTTTATTATTGATGTTGTTGTTGTAGACGTGACGGTGAGGAACAGTCTGGAGGTTATTGTTGTTGTTGATGTTTATTATTGTTGATGTTGTTGTTGTTTATTATTATTATTGTTGTTGTAGACGTGACGGTGAGGAACAGTCTGGAGGTTATTGTTGTTGATGGTTGTTGATGTTTATTATTATTGTTGTTGATGGTTGTTATTGTTGTTGTTGTTGATGGTTGTTGTTGTTGTAGACGTGATGGTGAGGAACAGTCTGGATGTTGTTGTTTATTATTATTGTTGTTGATGTTTATTATTGTTGTTTATTATTATTGTTGATGTTTATTGTTGTTGTTGTAGACGTGACGGTGAGGAACAGTCTGGAGGTTGTTGTTGTTGTTGTTGTTGATGTTGTTGATGTTGTTGTTGTTGATGTTTATTGTTGTAGACGTGACGGTGAGGAACAGCCTGGAGGTTATTGTTGTTGTTGATGTTTATTATTGTTGATGATGTTGTTGTTTATTATTATTATTGTTGTTGTAGACGTGACGGTGAGGAACAGTCTGGAGGTTATTGTTGTTGATGGTTGTTGATGTTTATTATTATTGTTGTTGATGGTTGTTATTGTTGTTGTTGATGGTTGTTGTTGTTGTAGACGTGATGGTGAGGAACAGTCTGGATGTTGTTGTTGTTTATTATTATTGTTGTTGATGTTGTTGATGTTTATTGTTGATGTTTATTGTTGTTGTTGTAGACGTGACGGTGAGGAACAGTCTGGAGGTTATTGTTGTTGTTTATTATTGTTGATGTTGTTGTTTATTGTTGTTGTTTATTATTGATGTTTATTATTGTTGTTGTTTATTATTGTTGTTGTTGTTGTAGACGTGACGGTGAGGAACAGTCTGGAGGTTGTTGTTGTTTATTATTATTGTTGTTGATGTTTATTATTGTTGTTGTTTATTATTGATGTTTATTATTATTGTTGATGTTTATTGTTGTTGTTGTAGACGTGACGGTGAGGAACAGTCTGGAGGTTGTTGTTGTTGTTGATGTTGTTGATGTTGTTGTTGATGATTATTGTTGTTGTTGATGGTTGTTGATGTTGTTGTTGTAGACGTGACGGTGAGGAACAGTCTGGATGTTATTATTGTTGTTGATGTTTATTATTATTGTTTATTATTGATGTTTATTATTATTGTTGATGTTTATTGTTGTTGTTGTAGACGTGACAGTGAGGAACAGTCTGGAGGTTGTTGTTGTTGATGTTGTTGATGTTGTTGTTGATGATTATTGTTGTTGTTGATGGTTGTTGATGTTGTTGTTGTAGACGTGACGGTGAGGAACAGCCTGGAGGTTATTGTTGATGTTGTTGTTTATTATTATTGTTGATGTTTATTGTTGTTGTTGTAGACGTGACGGTGAGGAACAGCCTGGAGGTTATTATTGTTGTTGTTTATTATTGTTGATGTTTATTATTGTTGATGTTTATTGTTTATTGTTGTAGACGTGACGGTGAGGAACAGTCTGGAGGTTATTGTTGTTTATTATTGTTGATGTTGTTGTTTATTATTGTTGTTGTTGATGTTGTTGTTTATTATTGTTGTTGTTGTAGACGTGACGGTGAGGAACAGCCTGGAGGTTATTGTTGATGTTGTTTATTATTGTTGTTGATGGTTGTTGATGTTTATTATTGTTGTTTATTATTATTGTTGTTGATGTTGTTGTTGATGTTGTTGTTGATGTTGTTTATTGTTGTAGACGTGACGGTGAGGAACAGCCTGGAGGTTATTGTTGTTTATTATTGTTATTGTTGATGTTGTTTATTATTATTATTATTATTGTTGTTGTTGTTGTAGACGTGATGGTGAGGAACAGCCTGGAGGTTATTGTTGATGTTGTTGTTGATGTTGTTGTTGTTGATGATGTTTGTTGTTGTAGACGTGACGGTGAGGAACAGCCTGGAGGTTATTGTTGATGTTGTTTATTATTGTTGTTGTTTGTTGTTGTTTATTATTGTTGTTGTTGTTGTAGACGTGACGGTGAGGAACAGCCTGGAGGTTATTGTTGATGTTGTTTATTATTGTTGTTGTTTGTTGTTGTTTATTATTGTTGTTGTTGTTGTAGACGTGACGGTGAGGAACAGCCTGGAGGTTATTGTTGATGTTGTTTATTATTGTTGTTGTTGGTTGTTGTTTATTATTGTTGTTTATTGTTGTTTATTGTTGATGTTGTTGTAGACGTGACGGTGAGGAACAGCCTGGAGGTGCTCACCCCCGAGCTGCCCCCCAGGAGGGGTCGAAGGTCGGCGAGGGGATGGGCCACGCGGGTGGGGGCTGGTGGAGTGGGGGAGGAGGAGGGGGAGGGGCTTGGGGGGGAGGAGGGGGAGGGGCTTGAGGAGGGGGAGGGGCTTGGGGAGGAGGAGGATGGGGGGGGAGGGGCTGTGGGGGGGAGCTGCATCACCTCGCTGCAAGTTCACCCCCTGGGCCACGCTGCACTCATCCGCTGCAGTCACAACCACGACGAGGTGAGGAGGGGGGTGAGGAGGTGGTGAGGAGGTGGTGAGGAGGTGGTGAGGAGGGGGGTGAGGGGCGGGGTGAGGAGGGGGGTGAGGAGGGGGTGAGGTGGTGGTGAGGAGGGGGTGAGGAGGGGGTGAGGAAGGGGTGAGGAGGGGGGTGAGGAGGTGGTGAGGAGGTGGTGAGGGGTGGGGTGAGGGGTGGGGTGAGGAGGGGGTGAGGAGGGGGTGAGGGGTGGGGGTGAGGAGGGGGGTGAGGAGGGGGTGAGGAGGTGGTGAGGAGGGGGTGAGGAGGGGGTGAGGAGGGGGTGAGGAGGGGGTGAGGAGGGGGTGAGGAGGGGGTGAGGAGGGGGTGAGGAGGTGGTGAGGAGGTGGTGAGGAGGTGGTGAGGAGGGGGTGAGGAGGGGGTGAGGAGGGGGTGAGGTGGTGAGGAGGGGGTGAGGAGGGGGTGAGGAGGGGGTGAGGAGGGGGTGAGGGGTGGGGTGAGGAGGGGGTGAGGAGGTGGTGAGGAGGGGGGTGAGGAGGTGGTGAGGGGTGGGGTGAGGAGTGGGGTGAGGAGGGGGTGAGGAGGGGGTGAGGAAGGGGTGAGGGGTGGGGTGAGGAGGGGGTGAGGAGGGGGTGAGGGGTGGGGTGAGGAGGGGGTGAGGAGGGGGTGAGGGGTGGGGTGAGGAGGGGGTGAGGAGGTGGTGAGGGGTGGGGTGAGGAGGGGGTGAGGAGGTGGTGAGGAGGGGGTGAGGGGTGGGGTGAGGAAGGGTGAGGAGTGGGGTGAGGAGGTGGTGAGGAGGGGGTGAGGAGGTGGTGAGGAGGTGGTGAGGAGGTGGTGAGGAGGTGGTGAGGAGGGGGTGAGGAGGTGGTGAGGGTGGGGTGAGGAGGGGGTGAGGAGGGGGTGAGGAGGGGGTGAGGAGGTGGTGAGGAGGGGGTGAGGAGGTGGTGAGGGGTGGGGTGAGGAGGGGGTGAGGAGGGGGGTGAGGAGGTGGTGAGGAGGGGGTGAGGGGTGGGGTGAGGAGGGGGGTGAGGAGGTGGTGAGGGGTGGGGTGAGGGGACCATCACCAGTCTCACCTCGTCACACTCACCTCTCCCCCCCCCCCTCCATCTCTCTCCACCTCCCCCCCCCCCCCACCATCCCCCCCCACACCCCCCACCATCTCCCCCCACCCCCCCCACCATCTCCCCCCACCCCCCCCACCATCTCCCCCAACCCCCCACCATCTCCCCCCCCACCCCCCACCAACCACCACAGTGGACGTGCATCTACGACTTGGAAGACAACCCCGGCGTTGGCCCCACCGCCTCCTCCTCCACCGCCTCCTCCACCGCCTCCACCGCCTCCTCCACCGCCTCCTCCTCCACCGCCTCCTCCACCTCCGGCAGCCGCCGCCTCCGCCCCCGTGGCCGCCTCCGCCTGAGCCACTTCATGGCGGAGGCGAACGTGGGCCGCGGCTACATCAAGGAGCTCTGCTTCAGCGGCGACGGGCGCCTCGTCGGCTCCCCGCACGGCCGCGGCGTCCGCCTCCTGGCCCGGGACTCTCGCTGCGGGGACCTCGGCGGTGGCGGAGGAGGAGGAGGAGGAGGAGGAGGAGGAGGAGGAGCCGGGGAAATGCATGAACTGGGACGCCTGTACGCCCACAGCGACGTTGTACTCGCCGCTAAGTTCTCGCCCACGCACTGCCAGCTGGCCACGGGCTGCCTCAGCGGGCACGTGCACCTCTACCAGCCGCGCTTCTAGCCCCAGACGCTGTAGGGCACGGGCGCGCGCGTCTAGCGGCCCAGCTTCTAGTCTAGACGCTGAGGGCACGTGGGCATCTACCAGCCACACTTCTAGTCTAGACGCTGGGGGCACGGGTGCGCGTCTAGCGGCCCAGCTTCTAGTCTAGACGCTGAGGGCACGTGCACATCTACCAGCCCAGCTTCTAGCCCAGACGCTGAGGGCACGGGTGCGCGCTTCTAGCGGCCCAGCTTCTAGTCTAGACGCTGGGGCACGTGGGCATCTACCGGCCCAGCTTCTAGTCTAGACGCTGGGGCACGTGCACGTCTAGCGGTCCAGCTTCTAGTCTAGACGCTGGGGCACGTGCACGTCTAGCGGTCCAGCTTCTAGTCTAGACGCTAGGGGCACGTGCGCGTCTACCAGCCCAGCTTCTAGTCTAGACGCTGGGGCATGTGCGCGTCTAGCGGCCCAGCTTCTAGTCTAGACGCTGGGGCACGTGCACCTCCACCAGCCACTCTTCTAGCTCGCGGTCCTGGCTAGACATTGGCCTAGAGGCCTGGCTAGAGACTAAGCCAGAGGCCTGGCTGGAAGCCTGGCTAGAGGCCTGGGTAGAGACTAGGCTAGATGCCTGGTTAGAGGCCTGGCTAGAGACTAAGCCAGAGGCCTGGCTGGAAGCCTGGATAGACACTAGGCTAGAGGCCTGGCTAGAGCCTAGGCCAGATGCCTGGCTAGAAGCCTGGCTAGAGGCCTGACTAGAGACTAGGCCAGATACCTGGCTAGATGCCTGGCTAGAGGCATGCCTAGAGGCCTGGCTAGAGACTGAGACATGTGGACCTCTACCAGCTCCGCTTCTTATCTCGCGGGGCTAACCTAGTGGCCTGGCTGGCTAGAGGCCTGGCTAGAGACATGGCCAGAGGCATGGCCAGAGGCCTGGCTAGAGACTAGGCCAGAAGCCTGGCTAGGGACTAGGCCAGAGGCCTGGCTAGAGACTAGGCCAGAGGCCTGGCTAGAGACTAGGCCAGAGGCCTGGCTAGAGACTAGGCCAGAGGCCTGGCTAGAGACTAGGCCAGAGGCTAGAGACTAGGCCAGAGGCCTGGCTAGAGACTAGGCCAGAGGCCTGGCTAGAGACTAGGCCAGAGGCCTGGCTAGAGACTAGGCCAGAGACCTGGTTAGAGACTAGGCCAGAGGCTAGAGACTAGGCCAGAGGCCTGGCTAGAGACTAGGCCAGAGGCCTGGCTAGAAACTAGGCCAGAGGCCTGGCTAGAGACTAGGCCAGAGGCCTGGCTAGAGACTAGGCCAGAGGCCTGGCTAGAGACTAGGCCAGAGGCCTGGCTAGAGACTAGGCCAGAGGCCTGGCTAGAGACTAGGCCAGAGGCCTGGCTAGAGACTAGGCCAGAGGCCTGGCTAGGGACTAGGCCAGAGGCCTGGCTAGGGACTAGGCCAGACGCCTGGCTAGAGACTAGGCCAGAGGCCTGGCTAGAGACTAGGCCAGAGGCCTGGCTAGAGACTAGGCCAGAAGCCTGGCTAGAGACTAGGCCAGAGGCCTGGCTAGAGACTAGGCCAGAGGCCTGGCTAGAGACTAGGCCAGAGGCCTGGCTAGAGACTAGGCCAGAGGCCTGGCTAGAGACTAGGCCAGAGGCCTGGCTAGAGACTAGGCCAGAGGCCTGGCTAGAGACTAGGCCAGAGGCCTGGCTAGAGACTAGGCCAGAGGCCTGGCTAGAGACTAGGCCAAAAGCCTGGCTAGAGACTAGGCCAGACGCCTGGCTAGAGACTAGGCCAGACGCCTGGCTAGAGACTAGGCCAGAGGCCTGGCTAGAGACTAGGCCAGAGGCCTGGCTAGAGACTATGCCAGAGGCCTGGCTAGAGACTAGGCCAGAAGCCTGGCTAGAGACTAGGCCAGAGGCCTGGCTAGAGACTAGGCCAGAGGCCTGGCTAGAGACTAGGCCAGAGGCCTGGCTAGAGACTTGGCCAGAGGCCTGGCTAGAGACTAGGCCAAAAGCCTGGCTAGAGACTAGGCCAGAGGCCTGGCTAGAGACTAGGCCAGAGGCCTGGCTAGAGACTAGGCCAGAGGCCTGGCTAGAGACTAGGCCAGAGGCCTGGCTTGAGACTAGGCCAGAGGCCTGGCTAGAGACTAGGCCAGAGGCCTGGCTAGAGACTAGGCCAGAGGCCTGGCTAGAGACTAGGCCAGAGGCCTGGCTAGAGACTAGGCCAGAGGCCTGGCTAGAGACTAGGCCAGAGGCCTGGCTAGAGACTAGGCCAGAGGCCTGGCTAGAGACTAGGCCAGAGGCCTGGCTAGAGACTAGGCCAGAGGCCTGGCTAGAGACTAGGCCAGAGGCCTGGCTAGAGACTAGGCCAGAGGCCTGGCTAGAGACTAGGCCAGAGGCCTGGCTAGAGACTAGGCCAGAGGCCTGGCTAGAGACTAGGCCAGAGGCCTGGCTAGAGACTAGGCCAGAGGCCTGGCTAGAGACTAGACCAGAGGCCTGGCTAGAGACTAGGCCAGAGGCCTGGCTAGAGACTAGGCCAGAGGCCTGGCTAGAGACTAGGCCAGAGGCCTGGCTAGAGACTAGGCCAGAAGCCTGGCTAGAGACTAGGCCAGAGGCCTGGCTAGAGACTAGGCCAGAGGCCTGGCTAGAGACTAGGCCAGAGGCCTGGCTAGAGACTAGGCCAGAGGCCTGGCTATAGACTAGGCCAGAGGCCTGGCTATAGACTAGGCCAGAGGCCTGGCTATAGACTAGGCCAGACGCCTGGCTATAGACTAGGCCAGACGCCTGGCTATAGACTAGGCCAGACGCCTGGCTAGAGACTAGGCCAGAGGCCTGGCTAGAGACTAGGCCAGAGGCCTGGCTAGAGACTAGGCCAGAGGCCTGGCTAGAGACTAGGCCAGAGGCCTGGCTAGAGACTAGGCCAAAAGCCTGGCTAGAGACTAGGCCAGACGCCTGGCTAGAGACTAGGCCAGACGCCTGGCTAGAGATTAGGCCAGAGGCCTGGCTAGAGACTAGGCCAGAGGCCTGGCTAGAGACTAGGCCAGAGGCCTGGCTAGAGACTAGGCCAGAGGCCTGGCTAGAGACTAGGCCAGAGGCCTGGCTAGAGACTAGGCCAGAGGCCTGGCTAGAGACTAGGCCAGAGGCCTGGCTAGAGACTAGGCCAGAGGCCTGGCTAGAGACTAGGCCAAAAGCCTGGCTAGAGACTAGGCCAGAGGCCTGGCTAGAGACTAGGCCAGAGGCCTGGCTAGAGACTAGGCCAGAGGCCTGGTTAGAGACTAGGCCAGAGGCCTGGTTAGAGACTAGGCCAGAGGCCTGGCTAGAGACTAGGCCAGAGGCCTGGCTAGAGACTAGGCCAGAGGCCTGGCTAGAGACTAGGCCAGAGGCCTGGCTAGAGACTAGGCCAAAGGCCTGGCTAGAGACTAGGCCAGAGGCCTGGCTAGAGACTAGGCCAGAGGCCTGGCTAGAGACTAGGCCAGAGGCCTGGCTAGAGACTAGGCCAGAGGCCTGGCTAGAGACTAGGCCAGAGGCCTGGCTAGAGACTAGGCCAGAAGCCTGGCTAGAGACTAGGCCAGAGGCCTGGCTAGAGACTAGGCCAGAGGCCTGGCTAGAGACTAGGCCAGAGGCCTGGCTAGAGACTAGGCCAGAGGCCTGGCTAGAGACTAGGCCAGAGGCCTGGTTAGAGACTAGGCCAGAGGCCTGGCTAGAGACTAGGCCAGAGGCCTGGCTAGAGACTAGGCCAGAGGCCTGGCTAGAGACTAGGCCAGAGGCCTGGCTAGAGACTAGGCCAGAGGCCTGGCTAGAGACTAGGCCAGAGGCCTGGCTAGAGACTAGGCCAGAAGCCTGGTTAGAGACTAGGCCAGAGGCCTGGTTAGAGACTAGGCCAGAGGCCTGGCTAGAGACTAGGCCAGAGGCATGGCTAGAGACTAGGCCAGAGGCCTGGCTAGAGACTAGGCCAGAGGCCTGGCTAGAGACTAGGCCAGAGGCCTGGCTAGAGACTAGGCCAGAGGCATGGCTAGAGACTAGGCCTGAGACCAGGCCTGAGACCAGGCCGGAAACCTTCCCGTAGACCAGGCCCGGAGACCAGGCTGGAGACCATGCCGGAGACCAGGCCCGGAGACCAGGCCTGGGTCTCTCTGGGTGTGTCTCTGTGGGTCTCTGTGGGTGTGGGTCTCTGTGGGTCGTTACGGGTGTGTGTCTCTGTGGGTCTGTGTGGGTGTGTGTCTCTGTGGGTCTCTGTGGGTGTGTGTCTCTGTGGGTGTGGGTCTCTACGCGTCTCTGTGGGTGTGGGTCTCTGTGTGTCTCTGTGGGTGTGGGTCTCAGTGGGTCGCTACTGGTGTAGGTCTCTGTGGGTCTCTACGGGTCTCTGTGGGTGTGGGTCTCTACGGGTCTCTGTGGGTGTGTGTCTCTACGGGTCTCTGTGTGTCTCTACGGGTCTCTGTGGGTGAGGGTGTCTACGGGTCTCTGTG
This sequence comes from Petromyzon marinus, assembly GCF_048934315.1. Classification (NCBI taxonomy): domain Eukaryota; kingdom Metazoa; phylum Chordata; class Hyperoartia; order Petromyzontiformes; family Petromyzontidae; genus Petromyzon; species Petromyzon marinus. The sequence goes on along the minus strand of NW_027422634.1, from coordinate 548,679 downwards.
TGTCTCTGTGTCTGTGGGTCTCTGTGGGTGAGGGTGTCTACGGGTCTCTGTGTGTCTCTGTGTCTGTGGGTCTCTGTGGGTGAGGGTGTCTACGGGTCTCTGTGTGTCTCTGTGTCTGTGGGTCTCTGTGGGTGAGGGTGTCTACGGGTCTCTGTGTGTCTCTGTCTCTGTGGGTCTCTGTGTGTCTCTGCGGCTGCTGTAAAATGTGACGATGTAGATGAAGACGATGTAGATGAAGACGATGTAGAAGATGAAGACGACGATGTAGAAGTCACCCACTTGCCTGATGCTGCTGCTGCTGCTGCCCGCGTTGACAAGCACGTGATGGCTCTGTGAGACAGCGGGGGGTAGGAGGAGGAGGAGGGGTTGGTGGGGCTGGCGTTAGGCCCGGTCACATTCCCTGCTGCGCCTTTCGGTAAAAGTCGCGAAGATCGGTCTCAAAACAAAAACAATAATAAACTCCTTAGGAAAAAAAATAAGTTTTTTATTTGTTTTTTTAACATCAAAAAGACAACAACGTTTTTTTACTTGTTAGTAATTTTTATTTTATTATTTATTAATTGGCTTTTTATATTAATTTTATATTTATTATTATTTTTATTTCTTAATTTTTTATTAATTAAATTTTTGTTAATTTTTTATTTTTTAATTGATTTTTATTTTTTTATAATTTTTACTATTTTTTATTAATAAAAATTTTCAATGAGTATTTATTTTTTATTTTAAAAATACATATTCATTTTATTAAATTTTTATTATTTTTAAATTTTAATTATTTTTATATTTTTAATTAATTTTTATTAATTTTTATAAATTTTAATTTTTTTCTCAGCAACTTTGTTCAACTCCCGAATCGCCTCCCGTCCGCTCCGGCGGCAGCGAGGCGATTCCAGAGAGAGAGAGTGGGGAGCCGAGCCGGTTTTGTAACCTGCACGTAAAAAAATAAAAATATAAAAAAATAAAAAATATAAAAAAATATATAAACTAACGAGCCATCGCAACCCCCCCGGGTTCAACCAGAGCCGTGGGTTCTTTGCCGTGGAGTAAAACACGTTCTCCTGCGGAGGGGGGGGTGCCTTGGAACGTCGGGTTGCTCGCTCGGCGGCACCACGTGGTGCGTTCAGCACGACGCGCCCGGCGTGAGTCGCTGAAACGTTGAGTTTTATAGGGCAACCACGTGGGGACCAGCCACACCACTCACAGCTACTCCACACTCACAGTCAGCCACACCACACTCAAACAGCCACACCACTCACACAGCTACTCCACACTCACAGCCAGCCACACCACACTCACACAGCCACACCACTCACACAGCTACTCCACACTCATCCAGCCACACCACACTCACACAGCCACACCACACACACACACAGCTACTCCACACTCACAGCTAGCCACACCACACTCACATAGCCACACCACACACACAGCCAGCCACACCACACACAACCAGCCACACACATAGCCACACCACACACAGCCAGCCACACCACACACACAGCCACACTCACACACAAACATCCAGCCACACCACACACACATACATCCAGCCACACCACACACACACAGCCAGCCACTCCACACCACACTCACACACAGCCACTCCACACCACACTCACACACACAGCCAGCCACACCACACTCACACAGACAGCTACTCCACACCACACACACAGCCACTCCACTCCACACACACACAGACAGCTACTCCACACTCACACACAGCTACTCCACACCACACACACAGCTACTCCACACCACACTCACACACACACCACACTCACACACAGTCAGCCACACCACACACACACAGCCACTCCACACCACACACAGCCACTCCACACTCACACACAGCCACTCCACACCACACTCACACACACAGCCACACCACACTCACACACAGTCAACCACACACACACACACAGCCACTCCACACCACACACAGCCACACCACACACAGCCACTCCACTCCACACTCACACCCACACAGCCACTCCCCCACACCCAGCCAGCCCCTCCCCCACACTCACCCAGCCCCACCCCTCCCACCCAGCCCCACCCAGCCCCTACCCTAGCCCCTCCCTCCCCCCCCACCAAGCCCCTCCCCCACACCCACCCAAGCCCCTCCCACCCAACCCCCACCCAGCTCCTCCCCACCCAAGCCCCTCCCCACCAAGCCCCACCCCTCCCACCCCCCACCCAAGCCCCTCCCCACCCAAGCCCCTCCCCACCAAGCCCCACCCCCCACCCAAGCCCCTCCCCACCAAGCCCCACCCCTCCCCACCCCCCACCCAGCCCCTCCCCACCCCTCCTCCCACGTGGACAGACATCCACAGACATACGCGACAATTCACCCCCCGCCCCCTCCACCTTTGCCTCCTGTGACACTTTAAACCCCCGGCTCGGGAGGGGGGGTGGGTGGGGGTGCGTGACGTCAGCAGCCACGCCCCGTGACGTCTGCAGCCACGCCCCGTGACATCGACAGCCACGCCCCGTGTCGTCTGCAGCCACGCCCTGTGACATCTGCAGCCACGCCCCGTTACGTCGGCAGCCACGCCCCGTGACGTCTGCAGCCACGCCCCGTGACATCAACAGCCACGCCCCGTGTCGTCTGCAGCCACGCCCCGTGACGTCTGCAGCCACGCCCCGTGACATCAACAGCCACGCCCCGTGTCGTCTGCAGCCACGCCCTGTGACATCGACAGCCACGCCCCGTGTCGTCTGCAGCCACGCCCTGTGACATCTGCAGCCACGCCCCGTTACGTCGGCAGCCACGCCCCGTGACGTCTGCAGCCACGCCCCGTGACATCAACAGCCACGCCCCGTGACGTGCGCAGCCACGCCCCGTGACGTCTGCGGGCACGCCCCGTGTCGTCAGCAGCCACGCCCTGTGACATCAACAGCCACGCCCCCGTGACGTCAGCAGCCACGCACCGTGACGTCACCAGCCACGCTCCCGTGACGTTAGCAGTCACGCCGCGTGCCGCTGACGTCACGGGCGTGACGTCAAATAGCATATCCATCATTGCGCGCGCCCCCCATTAACCCCCCCCCCCCCCCCCGAAATAAAAAATTAAAAATATTTTTAGACGCGTTGCATCGTGCACAGGGCTGGAAGCTACCCGCGTTGCAAAATATAAAATTTGTTGCATGTCGGGAAGTACACACACACACATTCACAAACTCCCCTCTTGTATATGTGTGTGTGTAGATAAGGCGTCCACTCAAAGTGTAAGGCAGCGAATTAATCGATTAATCGCCGGCCCCATGTTGATACGGGGCGTGCTTTGTCACCGAGCGCGCGTGCAGTCTGACAGCGGGAAGTTGGAGAGGCTTCGGTGATAAGATTCGACTTGAATAAAGTGTTAAGCGTTGGGAAAAACACCACAACCACTAACACACAACTACCACTACCAACCACTACCAACCACCCACCACCTCCACCCACCACTACCAACTACCACTACCAACCACAACCCACCACCAACCACCACCACCCACCACCACCATCACCACCACTATCACCACCATCACCACCATCACCAACCATCACCACCACAGAGAGAGGAGTGGTGATGGTGGTGGTGATGGTGGTGATGGTCTGAGGTCTCCCTCGGCGTCTCCCTCGGCGCCCCATCGTGGCGGAGGCGAGCGGGCACGGGGCGGAGGGGGGGGTTGACGCAACGGGGGAATTATTATTAATAATTATTATTAATTATTATTATTAATAATTATTAATAATAATTATTATTTATTATTATTATTATTAACTATCCCCACACGGCTCACGTAAATCCCCCCCCCCCCGGTGGTGGCGGTGGTGGTGGTGGTGGTGAGGACTCGCTGAGCGGGGGAAGGCGAGCGGGGAGATCAGCCCCTAGGCGGGGAGTGGGGAGGGGGAGATCAGCCCCCACTTAGTGGGGAGGGGGGGGATCAGCCCCCACTTAGTGGGGAGGGGGAGATCAGCCCCCACTTAGTGGGGAGGGGGAGATCAGCCCCTAGGCGGGGAGTGGGGAGGGGGAGATCAGCCCCCACTTAGTGGGGAGGGGGGAGATCAGCCCCCACTTAGTGGGGAGGGGGAGATCAGCCCCCACTTAGTGGGGAGGGGGAGATCAGCCCCTAGGCGGGGAGTGGGGAGGGGGAGATCAGCCCCCACTTAGTGGGGAGGGGGGGGATCAGCCCCCACTTAGTGGGGAGGGGGAGATCAGCCCCCACTTAGTGGGGAGGGGGAGATCAGCCCCTAGGCGGGGAGTGGGGAGGGGGAGATCAGCCCCCACTTAGTGGGGAGGGGGGAGATCAGCCCCCACTTAGTGGGGAGGGGGAGATCAGCCCCCACTTAGTGGGGAGGGGGAGATCAGCCCCTAGGCGGGGAGTGGGGAGGGGGAGATCAGCCCCCACTTAGTGGGGAGGGGGGAGATCAGCCCCCACTTAGTGGGGAGGGGGAGATCAGCCCCCACTTAGTGGGGAGGGGGAGATCAGCCCCCACTTAGTGGGGAGGGGGAGATCAGCCCCCACTTAGTGGGGAGGGGAAGGGGGAGATCAGCCCCCACTTAGTGGGGAGGGGGAGATCAGCCCCCACCTAGTGGGGAGGGGGAGATCAGCCCCCACCTAGTGGGGAGGGGGAGATCAGCCCCCACCTAGTGGGGAGGGGGAGATCAGCCCCCACTTAGTGGGGAGGGGGAGGGGGAGATCAGCCCCCACTTAGTGGGGAGGGGGAGATCAGCCCCCACTTAGTGGGGAGGGGGAGATCAGCCCCCACTTAGTGGGGAGGGGGAGATCAGCCCCCACTTAGTGGGGAGGGGGAGATCAGCCCCCACTTAGTGGGGAGGGGGAGATCAGCCCCCACTTAGTGGGGAGGGGGAGGGGGAGATCAGCCCCCACCCAGTGGGGAGGGGGAGATCAGCCCCCACCTAGTGGGGAGGGGGAGGGGGAGATCAGCCCCCACTTAGTGGGGAGGGGGAGATCAGCCCCCACTTAGTGGGGAGGGGGAGGGGGAGATCAGCCCCCACCCAGTGGGGAGGGGGGAGGGGGAGATCAGCCCCCACTTAGTGGGGAGGGGGGAGATCAGCCCCCACCTAGTGGGGAGTGGGGAGATCAGCCCCCACCTAGTGGGGAGGGGGAGATCAGCCCCCACTTAGTGGGGAGGGGGAGATCAGCCCCCACTTAGTGGGGAGGGGGAGATCAGCCCCCACCCAGTGGGGAGGGGGAGATCAGCCCCCACTTAGTGGGGAGAGGGGAGGGGGAGATCAGCCCCCACTTAGTGGGGAGGGGGAGTGGGGAGATCAGCCCCCACCTAGTGGGGAGGGGGAGATCAGCCCCCACTTAGTGGGGAGGGGGAGATCAGCTCCCACTTAGTAGGGAGGGGGGAGGGGGGAGATCAGCCCCCACCTAGTGGGGAGGGGGAGATCAGCTCCCACTTAGTAGGGAGGGGGGAGGGGGGAGATCAGCCCCCACCTAGGGGGGAGGGGGAGATCAGCCCCCACTTAGTGGGGAGGGGGAGATCAGCCTCCACTTAGTGGGGAGTGGGGAGGGGGGAGATCAGCCCCCACCCAATGGGTAGTGGGGAGATCAGCCCCCACCTAGTGGGGAGGGGGAGATCAGCCCCCACTTAGTGGGGAGGGGGAGATCAGCCCCCACCCAGCCCCTCCCCTCACGGTACGAGGTACCGTTCCATCTATAGCGCTACACACACACACAGTGTACACACACACAGGTACACACACACAGGTACACACACACAGTTACACAAACAGTGTACACACAGGTAAACACACACAGGTACACACAGTGTACACACACAGTGCACACACACACAGGTACACACACACAGGTACACACACACACAGGTACACACAGTGTACACACACACACACACACAGGTACACATACACACAGGTACACACACAGGTACACACACACAGTGTACACATACACTGTGCACATACACACACAGTGTACACACACACACACAGGTACACACACATAGGTACACACACAGGTACACAAATAGTGTACACACAGGTACACGCACACAGGTACACACACAGTGCACACACACACAGGTACACACACACACAGGTACACACACACAGTGTACACACACACAGGTACACATACACACAGGTACACACACAGGTACACACACACAGTGTACACATACACTGTGCACATACACACACAGTGTACACACACAACAACAACAACAACCGCCATTCGCCACTAAGTGGCGGTGACGTCACCACGACGCTTGTGCCAGGCTATGTGCACCCTGAGGCCACGTGAAGTGTCAAACGCCCGCTGGCAGGAGGTCACGGGGCAGACCCAGGTGCCACGGGTCGACTGACTGAGATGACTGGCCGATGCACCACCTGTGCCCCCTACTGTGCCAACCTGCTGTGCTTTAGCCACCCGGCGCTCCGCTCGCTGTTGTGAGCGTCGCTCCTCCGCCCTCCGTTGTTGTTGGAGGGCGACTGCCTCCAACTGCCCAGTAGCATCCTTCACGAGCCTCCTCCACAGAGGCCGATCTTGACACCGCTGGTACCAGTCATCGGCAAGTCCACTCAGCTCCACGTCCTCCCGTACCACATCACTCCATCTCTTCTCTAGCCCGTGCCGCGCCCGCTTAGCCCCCTCAATCCGGCCAAACAAAAGCTGTTTCGGCATGCGGTGGCTGGGCATGCGGGCTACATGACCCAGCCATCGCAGCCTTGCCTACCGGAGGAGCTCACCGATGGGACCCTGCCCAGATCTTTCAAGGATTTGTGAGCTCCTCACACAATCCAGTCTGGTTAAACCCAGGATGGATCGTAGGCAGGCCAGCCTAAATGTTTCTAACCGGCGAAGATGTTCCATTAGGGGGGTCCACGTTTCGCAAGCGTAGAGAAGGGAGGGAATGACCGTGGCCGAGAAGACCTGAAGCTTAGTGCGGAGCGACAGACCAGGTAGCTTCCACACAGCGTTACGCAACCGATGAAAAGATATTGCCGCTCGACTGATTCGGAGTGAGACCTCTGCTGTTAAACTGGAGCCAGTCATAAGCACACTGCCCAGGTATGGGAAACTCTCCACTCTCTCCACAACTGCCCCATCACCGATTGGGAGTTGTGGGGGTGGAGTGTCCGATGGTACAAAATACCCAGGCAGGTGCTTAGTTTTGGTGGGGCTGATGGTAAGGCCCCACCTCTTAGTGGCACGCTCCAGTCTCAGCAGCAGCGTCTCCAACTCCTCCTCTGACTGAGCAGCTATTACCAAGTCATCAGCATACATAACGTGGTTGAGCAATAGGGAGCCATCCCTTGACCGCACCCGGGCATCGATTAGCCTCCCATTATATCTGTACCATATGGAGATTCCCCCGGTACAGCTATTGAAGGCTTCACGAACTACGTGGTCAAAATAGATGTTAAATAATGTGGGAGCCAGAGGACATCCCTGTCGCACCCCAAGGTGTACAGGGAATGGCTCTGACTCCCGGCCACGTAGTTTTACCCGGGCCTGCTCACCATCATGAAGGTCCTTAATGATCGTGAGCAGAGGGTCAGGTACTCCAAAAGCACGAAGAACGACCCAGAGCCCAGGCCTACTGATGGTATCATAGGCCTTGACCAGGTCAATAAAGCAGAGATGTAGGTCTTGTTGGAATTCCCTACACCTCTGCTGTAGCAGACGGACAGAAAATATGGCATCTGTGCAGGACCGCCCTTTCCTGAAACCGCATTGGGGCTCCGCAAGCCTCTCCTCAGCGTGCCTGGCAAGGCGATGCTGAATAATCCTTGCCAGGACCTTTCCCGGCACACACACACACAGGTACACACACACAGGTACACAAACAGTGTACACACACAGTGCACACACACACACAGGTACACACACACAGTGTACACACACACAGTGTACACATACACAGTGCACACACACACACAGGTACACACACACAGTGTACACACACACAGGTACACAAACAGTGTACACACACAGTGCACACACACACATATGTAGAGGTGTTAACTACGCGCTGTTGCGTAACCTGCATTGCCACCAGGGCAGTGCAGCATTACCCCTGGGTACAACGGTCGGGGTCAGTCGAGGTGAAACGGATCGTGGCCAGGGTTCGGTACGAACCAATCAGACGGTTCCACGTGGGAATGTGTGATTGGTTCTGCCTGGCCACGAAGGGGTATAAGACGGGTGACCCAACGGACCTCGGGGAGTTCTCTCCCTGCACGAAGACAGAAGACTGGGCTGGAGCCTAGCTAGGACCCTGAACCCAGCCTTCCAGCCCTTCTGAGGGCTAAGGCTCGGCATACCCAGTGGTCAGGACCCACCGGTGCCAGCGGTGGGTCAGATAGCCTCCCCTAGGTCCTAGCCGGAGGACTAGGATAGCGGTAGGCATGTGAGTCTCGCCAAGTCCGGAGTCTGTGTACCTCCTTAGGTATCAAGGAGGATAGCGGTAGGCATGTGAGTCCATCCAAGTCCGGAGTCTGTGTACCTCCTTAGGTATCAAGGAGGTTAGTGGTAGGCGTGTGAATCCCGCCAAGTCCAGAGTCTGTGTACCTCCTGAGGTATCAAGGAGTTTAGCGGTAGACGTGTGAGTCCATCCAAGTCCGGAGGCTGTGTACCTCCTTAGGTATCAAGGAGGATAGCGGTAGGCATGTGAGTCTCGCCAAGTCCGGAGGCTGTGTACCTCCTTAGGTACCAAGGAGGATAGCGGTAGGCATGTAAGTCCCGCCTTGTCCGGAGTCTGTGTACCTCCTTAGGTATCAAGGAGGATAGCGGTAGACGTGTGAGTCCATCCAAGTCCGGAGGCTGTGTACCTCCTTAGGTATCAAGGAGGTTAGCGGTAGGCATGTGAGTCCGCCAAGTCCAGAGTCTGTGTACCTCCTTGGGTATCAAGGAGGATAGCGGTAGATGTGTGAGTAAGTCTCGCCAAGTCCGGAGGCTGTGTACCTCCTTAGCTATCAAGGAGGATAGCGGTAGATGTGTGAATCCCGCCAAGTCCGGAGTCTGTGTACCTCCTTAGGTATCAAGGAGGATAGCGGTAGGCATGTGAGTCTCGCCAAGTCCGGAGGCTGTGTACCTCCTTAGGTATCAAAGTGGATAGCGGTAGGCGTGTGAATCCCGCCAAGTCCAGAGTCTGTGTACCTCCTTAGGTATCAAGGCGGTTAGCGGTAGACGTGTTAGTGAGTCCCGCCATGTCCGGAGGCTGTGTACCTCCTTAGGTATCAAGGAGGATAGCGGTAGGCATGAGAGTCCCACCAAGTCCGGAGGCTGTGTACCTCCCTAGGGTATCGGATGAGGGGTCCGAATATCCCTCTGTGTGGTGTGTTAAGCGTTGTATAAGGAAATAATACAATAAACAGAATGCCTCCTAAAGAAGTCTGCTCGTCCTTACAACACTACACATGCACAGTGCACACACACAGGTACACACACACAGGTACACACACATAGGTACACACACAGTGTACATACACACACAGGTACACACACACACATAGGTACACACACAGTGTACATACACACACAGGTACATACACACACCCAGGTACACACAGTGTACACACACAGGTACACACACATACAGTGTACACACACAGGTACACACACACAGGTACATACACAGTGTACACACACAGGTACACACAGTGTACACACACAGGTACACAAACACAGTGTACACACACACAGTGTACACACACAGGTACCCACACACACACATAGGTACACACACAGGTACACACACAGTGTACACACACAGGTACACACACATACACAGTGTACACACACAGGTACACACACACAGGTACATACACAGTGTACACACACAGGTACACACACAGTGTACACACACAGGTACACAAACACAGTGTACACACACACAGTGTACACACACAGGTACACACACACACAGGTACAACAACAACAACCGCCATTCGCCACTAAGTGGCGGTGACGTCACCACGACGCTTGTGCCAGGCTATGTGCACCCTGAGGCCACGTGAAGTGTCGAACGCCCGCTGGCAGGAGGTCACGGGGCAGACCCAGGTGCCACGGGTCGACTGACTGAGATGACTGGCTGATGCACCACCTGTGCCCCCTACTGTGCCAACCTGCTGTGCTTTAGCCACCCGGCGCTCCGCTCGCTGTTGTGAGCGTCGCTCCTCCGCCCTCCGTTGTTGTTGGAGGGCGACTGCCTCCAACTGCCCAGTAGCATCCTTCACGAGCCTCCTCCACAGAGGCCGATCTTGACACCGCTGGTACCAGTCATCGGCAAGTCCACTCAGCTCCACGTCCTCCTGTACCACATCACTCCATCTCTTCTCTAGCCCGTGCCGCGCCCGCTTAGCCCCCTCAATCCGGCCAAACAAAAGCTGTTTCGGCATGCGGTGGCTGGGCATGCGGGCTACATGACCCAGCCATCGCAGCCTTGCCTGCCGGAGGAGCTCACCGATGGGACCCTGCCCAGATCTTTCAAGGATTTGTGAGCTCCTCACACAATCCAGTCTGGTTAAACCCAGGATGGATCGTAGGCAGGCCAGCCTAAATGTTTCTAACCGGCGAAGATGTTCCATTAGGGGGGTCCACGTTTCGCAAGCATAGAGAAGGGAGGGAATGACCGTGGCCGAGAAGACCTGAAGCTTAGTGCGGAGCGACAGACCAGGTAGCTTCCACACAGCGTTACGCAACCGATGAAAAGATATTGCCGCTCGACTGATTCGGAGTGAGACCTCTGCTGTTAAACTGGAGCCAGTCATAAGCACACTGCCCAGGTATGGGAAACTCTCCACTCTCTCCACAACTGCCCCATCACCGATTGGGAGTTGTGGGGGTGGAGTGTCCGATGGTACAAAATACCCAGGCAGGTGCTTAGTTTTGGTGGGGCTGATGGTAAGGACCCACCTCTTAGTGGCACGCTCCAGTCTCAGCAGCAGCGTCTCCAACTCCTCCTCTGAATGAGCAGCTATTACCAAATCATCAGCATACATAACGTGGTTGAGCAATAGGGAGCCATCCCTTGACCGCACCCGGGCATCGATCAGCCTCCCATTATATCTGTACCATATGGAGATTCCCCCGGTACAGCTATTGAAGGCTTCACGAACTACGTGGTCAAAATAGATGTTAAATAATGTGGGAGCCAGAGGACATCCCTGTCGCACCCCAAGGTGTACAGGGAATGGCTCTGACTCCCGGCCACGTAGTTTTACCCGGGCCCGCTCACCATCATGAAGGTCCTTAATGATCGTGAGCAGAGGGTCAGGTACTCCAAAAGCACGAAGAACGACCCAGAGCCCAGGCCTACTGATGGTATCATAGGCCTTGACCAGGTCAATAAAGCAGAGATGTAGGTCTTGTTGGAATTCCCTACACCTCGGCTGTAGCAGACGGACAGAAAATATGGCATCTGTGCAGGACCGCCCTTTCCTGAAACCGCATTGGGGCTCCGCAAGCCTCTCCTCAGCGTGCCTGGCAAGGCGATGCTGAATAATCCTTGCCAGGACCTTTCCCGGCACACTGAGGAGTGAGATGCCCCTGTAGTTGTTACAGTCTGTGCGGTCCCCCTTCTTAAAAAGGGGGACCACCAGGGCATCCTTCCAATCCTGCGGAACCCGTCCAGTGGTCCAGACTGTTGTTATGATGTCATATAGGGCACACACATGTCATATAGTGCACACACACAGGTACACACACATAGGTACACACACAGTGTACATACACACAGGTACACACACACACATAGGTACACACACAGTGTACATACACACACAGGTACACACACAGGTACATACACACACCCAGGTACACACACAGTGTACAAACACAGGTACACACACACAGGTACATACACAGTGTACACACACAGGTACACAAACACAGTGTACACACGCACAGGTACACAAACACACAGTGTACACACACAGGTACCCACACACACACATAGGTACACACACAGGTACACACACACAGGTACACACACACAGGTACACACATAGGTATACACAGGTACACACACACACAGGTACACACACACAAGTACACACACGTACACACACAGGTAACACACACACACAGGTACACACACACACACACAGGTAGACACGAATCAGCTGATACCGGATCAGCTGACAGCTAAAAATATCTCAGTCACAGAGCGTTGACAAATTCTCAGCAACAGCGTCACGACCCAGAGACAAAGATCTCCCAGGTAGCCTCTAGTAGGGCTTTAGGGGCAAGTGCTGTTACACAGACAAAGCTCCCCAAGGTAGCCTCTAGCAGGGCTGTAGGGGCAAGTGCTGTTACACAGACAAAGCTCCCCCAGGTAGCCTCTAGCAGGGCTGTAGGGGCAAGTGCTGAAACACAGATGAAGGTGTTCCCCCAGGTAGCCTCTAGCAGGGCTGTAGGGGCAAGTGCTGAGACACAGACAAAGCTCCCCCAGGTAGCCTCTAGCAGCGCTGTAGGGGCAAGTGCTGAGACACAGACAAAGCTCCCCCAGGTAGCCTCTAGTAGGGCTGTAGGGGCAAGTGCTGTCACACAGATAAAGGTGGCCGCAGGTAGCCTCTAGCAGGGCTGTAGGGGCAAGTGCTGAAACACAGATGAAGGTGTTCCCCCAGGTAGCCTCTAGCAGGGCTGTAGGGGCAAGTGCTGAGACACAGACAAAGCTCCCCCAGGTAGCCTCTAGCAGCGCTGTAGGGGCAAGTGCTGAGACACAGACAAAGCTCCCCCAGGTAGCCTCTAGTAGGGCTGTAGGGGCAAGTGCTGTCACACAGATAAAGGTGGCCGCAGGTAGCCTCTAGCAGGGCTGTAGGGGCAAGTGCTGAAACACAGATGAAGGTGTTCCCCCAGGTAGCCTCTAGCAGGGCTGTAGGGGCAAGTGCTGAGACACAGACAAAGCTCCCCCAGGTAGCCTCTAGCAGCGCTGTAGGGGCAAGTGCTGAGACACAGACAAAGCTCCCCCAGGTAGCCTCTAGCAGGGCTGTAGGGGCAAGTGCTGTTACACAGACAAAGCTCCCCCAGGTAGCCTCTAGCAGGGCTGTAGGGGCAAGTGCTGAGACACAGACAAAGCTCCCCCAGGTAGCCTCCAGCAGGGCAGTAGGGGCAAGTGCTGAGACACAGACAAAGCTCCCCCAGGTAGCCTCTAGCAGGGCTGTAGGGGCAAGTGCTGAGACACAGACAAAGCTCCCCCAGGTAGCCTCCAGCAGGGCTGTAGGGGCAAGTGCTGAGACACAGACAAAGCTCCCCCAGGTAGCTCTAGCAGCGCTGTAGGGGCAAGTGCTGAGACACAGACAAAGATCTCCCAGGTAGCCTCTAGTAGGGCTGTAGGGGCAAGTGCTGTAACACAGATAAAGGTGGCCGCAGGTAGCCTCTAGCAGGGCTGTAGGGGCAAGTGCTGAAACACAGATGAAGGTGTTCCCCCAGGTAGCCTCTAGCAGGGCTGTAGGGGCAAGTGCTGAGACACAGACAAAGCTCCCCCAGGTAGCCTCTAGCAGCGCTGTAGGGGCAAGTGCTGAGACACAGACAAAGCTCCCCCAGGTAGCCTCTAGCAGGGCTGTAGGGGCAAGTGCTGTTACACAGACAAAGATCTCCCAGGTAGCCTCTAGTAGGGGCAAGTGCTGGCAATTGTACACACAGAGACAAAGGTACCCCCAGGTAGCCTCTAGCAGGGCTGTAGGGGCAAGTGTTGAGACACAGACAAAGCTCCCCCAGGTAGCCTCTAGCAGGGCTGTAGGGGCATGTGCTGTTACACAGACAAAGCTCCCCCAGGTAGCCTCTAGCAGGGCTGTAGGAGCAAGTGCTGTTACACAGACAAAGATCTCCCAGGTAGATTCTAGTAGGGCTGTAGGGGCAAGTGCTGGCAATTGTACACACAGAGACAAAGGTACCCCCAGGTAGCCTCTAGCAGGGCTGTAGGGGCACGTGCTGAGACACAGACAAAGCTCCCCCAGGTAGCCTCTAGCAGGGCTGTAGGGGCAAGTGCTGAGACACAGACAAAGCTCCCCCAGGTAGCCTCTAGCAGGGCTGGTGGGGCAAGTGCTGTTACACAGACAAAGCTCCCCCAGGTAGCCTCTAGCAGGGCTGTAGGGGCAAGTGCTGTTACACAGACAAAGCTCCCCCAGGTAGCCTCCAGCAGGGCTGTAGGGGCATGGGAGGCGGAGGGAGATTCGTGACGCGGCACAAAAGGCGGCGCTCCGGTAGTGGTGAGCGAGACAGCGGAGATCGTGAAGAGGGAGAGGTCAGAGAGAGAGCGACAGAGGGCGAGAACACCGTGACCCACAGTTGCCAGGTAAGAGATGTTGACTACCTCGCCAGGTCTACAGGAGGTCGTGGACCCTGACAATGGGGAGATGTTGACTACCTCGCCTGGCCTACAGGAGGTCGTGGGTTCCATCCGCCTGGTATACAGGAGGTCGTGGACCCTGACAATGGGGAGATGTTGACTACCTCGCCTGGTATACAGGAGGTCGTGGACCCTGACAATGGGGAGATGTTGACTACCTCGCCTGGTCTACAGGAGGTCGTGGGTTGGACCCTGACAATGTTGAGATGTTGACTACTTCGCCTGGTCTACAGGAGGTCGTGGACCCTGACAATGGGGAGATGTTGACTACCTCGCCTGGTCTACAGGAGGTCGTGTGTTGGACCCTGACAATTGGGAGATGTTGACTACCTCGCCTGGTCTACAGGAGGTCGTGGGCTCCATCCTGACAATGGGGAGATGTTGACTACCTCGCTTGGTCTACAGGAGGTCGTGGGTTCCATCCTGACAATGGGGAGATGTTGACTACCTCGCCTGGTCTACAGGAGGTCGTGGACCCTGACAATGGGGAGATGTTGACTACCTCGCCTGGTCTACAGGAGGTCGTGGGCTCCATCCTGACAATGGGGAGATGTTGACTACCTCGCCTGGTCTACAGGAGGTCGTGGGTTCCATCCTGACAATGGGGAGATGTTGACTACCTCGCCTGGTATACAGGAGGTCGTGGACCCTGACAATGGGGAGATGTTGACTACCTCGCCTGGTATACAGGAGGTCGTGGGTTGGACCATGACAATGGGGAGATTTTGTACTTCTGTGGGTCTCTATGAGCGTGTGTCTCTATGGGTCTCTGTGGGTGTGGGTCTCTATGTGTCTCTATGTGTCTCTATGTGTCTCTATGGGTCTCTATGTGTCTCTATGGGTCTCTATGTTTCTCTATGGATCTCTATGGGTCTCTATGGGTATCTCTATGTGTCTCTATGAGTCTCTATGTGTCTCTATGTGTCTCTATGGGTCTCTATGTGTCTCTATGTGTCTCTATGGGTCTCTATGTGTCTCTATGGGTCTCTATGGGTCTCTATGGGTCTCTATGAGTCTCTATGGGTCTCTATGGGTCTCTGTGTGTCTCTGTGTGTCTCTATGGGTCTCTATGGGTCTCTATGGGTCTCTATGTGTCTCTATGGGTCTCTATGAGTCTCTATGTGTCTCTGTAGGTCTCTATGGGTCTCTATGGGTCTCTATGGGTTTCTGTGGGTCTCTATGGGTCTCTATGAGTCTCTATGTGTCTCTATGTGTCTCTATGTGTCTCTATGTATCTCTATGGGTCTCTCTATGTGTATGGTTGTACTTCTGTGAGTCTCTGTGTCTACACGTTCAGAATATTTGACTGTTGCTATAAATATCCACACCCTGTGGTGGTGATGGTGGTGATGGTGATGATGGTGGTGGTGATGGTGGTGGTGATGGTGGTGGTGATGGTGGTGATGGTGGTGATGGTGGTGGTGATGGTGGTGGTGGTGATGGTGGTGGTGGTGATGGTGGTGGTGGTGATGGTGGTGATGGTGGTGGTGGTGATGGTGGTGGTGATGGTGGTGATGGTGGTGATGGTGGTGATGGTGATGGTGGTGGTGATGGTGGTGGTGGTGGTGGTGATGGTGATGGTGGTGGTGGTGGTGATGGTGGTGGTGGTGGTGATGGTGGTGGTGATGGTGGTGGTGGTGATGGTGGTGGTGGTGATGGTGGTGATGGTGGTGGTGGTGATGGTGGTGGTGGTGATGGTGGTGGTGGTGATGGTGGTGATGGTGGTGGTGGTGATGGTGGTGGTGATGGTGGTGATGGTGGTGGTGGTGATGGTGGTGATGGTGGTGGTGGTGATGGTGGTGGTGGTATCAGCAACTTGGTTGAGATGTTATCGCTCGTGATGGTGTAGTGAGTGGTGAGTGTGTGGTGAGTGTGTGGCTGTGTGTGGTGAGTGGTGAATGTGTGTGTGAGTGGTGAGTGTGTGTGTGAGTGGTGAGTGTGTGGGTGAGTATGTGAGTAGGTGAGTGTGTGGGTGAGCGGTGAGTGTGTGGGTGAGTAGGTGAGCGGTGAGTGTGTGGGTGAGTAGGTGAGTGGTGAGTGTGTGTGTGAGTAGGTGAGTGAGTGTGTGTGTGTGGGTGAGTAGGTGAGTGGTGAGTGTGTGGGTGAGTAGGTGAATGGTGAGTGTGTGTGTGAGTGGTGAGTGTGTGGGTGTGTGGATGAGTGGTGAGTGTGTGTGTGTGTGGTGAGTGAGTGTGTGTGTTGGTGCATAGGTGAGCGGTGTGTGTGTGGGTGAGTAGGTGAGTGGTGAGTGTGTATTTGTGTGCGATGAGTGAGTGTGTAAATGAGGTGAGTGGTGAGTGTGTGGGTGAGTAGGTGAGTGGTGAGTGTGTGGGTGAGTAGGTGAGTGGTGAATGTGTGTGGGTGAGTGGTGAGTGTGTGGGTGAGTAGGTAATTAGGTGAGTGTGTGGGTGAGTAGGTGAGTGTGTGGGTGAGTAGGTGAGTGGTGAGTGTGTGGGTGAGTAGGTGAGTGTGTGGGTGAATAAGTGAGTAGGTGAGTGTGTGGGTGAGTGAGTGTATGGGTGAGTGGTGAGTGTGTGGGTGAGTAGGTGAGTGGTGAGTGTGTGGGTGAGTAGGTGAGTGGTGAGTGTGTGGGTGAGTAGGTGAGTGGTGAGTGTGTGGGTGAGGAGGTGAGTTTGTGGGTGAGTAGGTGAGTGTGTGGGTGAGTAGGTGAGTGGTGAGTGTGTGGGTGAGTAGGTGAGTGTGTGGGTGAGTAGGTGAGTGTGTGGGTGAGTAGGTGAGTGGTGAGTGTGTGGGTGAGTAGGTGAGTGTGTGGGTGAATAGGTGAGTAGGTGAGTGTGTGGGTGAGTGAGTGTATGGGTGAGTGGTGAGTGTGTGGGTGAGTAGGTGAGTGGTGAGTGTGTGGGTGAGTAGGTGAGTGGTGAGTGTGTGGGTGAGTAGGTGAGTGGTGAGTGTGTGGGTGAGGAGGTGAGTTTGTGGGTGAGTAGGTGAGTGGTGAATGAGTAGATGAGTTGTAAGTGGTGTAGTGTGTGTGTCTGTGTGGTGAGTGTGTGTGTGGGTGAGTGGTGAGTGTGTGGGTGAGTAGGTGAGTGGTCTGTATGTGGGTGAGTATGTGAGTGGTGAGTGTGTGGGTGAGTAGGTGAGCGGTGTGTGTGTGGGTGAGTAGGTGAGTGGTGAGTGTGTGGGTGTATGGGTGAGTAGGTGAGTAGGTGAGTGTGTGGGTGAGTGGTGAGTAGGTGAGTAGGTGAGTGTGTGGGTGAGTGTTGAGTGTGTGGGTGAGTAAGTGAGTGTGTGGGAGAGTAGGTGAGTAGGTGAGTAGGTGAGTGTGTGGGTGAGTAGGTGAGTAGGTGAGTCGGTGAGTGTGTGGGTGAGTAGGTGAGTGTGTGAGTGAGTAGGTGAGTGTGTGGGTGAGTAGGTGAGTAGGTGAGTGTGTGGGTGAGTAGCTGAGTAGGTGAGTGTTTGGGTGAGTATGTGTGTAGGTGAGTGTGTGGGTGAGTAGGTGAGTGGTGAGTGTGTGGGTGAGTAGGTGAGTGGTGAGTGTGTGGGTGAGTAGATGAGTAGGTGAGTGTGTGGGTGAGTAGGTGGGTAGGTGAGTGTGTGGGTGAGTAGCTGAGTAGGTGAGTGTTTGGGTGAGTAGGTAAGTAGGTGAGTGTGTGGGTGAATAGGTGAGTGGTGAGTGTGTGGGTGAGTAGGTGAGTAGGTGAGTGTGTAGGTGAGTGTGTAGGTGAGTAGGTGAGTGTTTGGGTGAGTAGGTGAGTGGTGAGTGTGTGGGTGGGTAGGTGAGTGTGTGGGTGAGTAGCTGAGTAGGTGAGTGTTTGGGTGAGTAGGTGAGTAGGTGAGTGTTTGGGTGAGTGAGTGTATGGGTGAGTAGGTGAGTAGGTGAGTGTGTGGGTGAGTGAGTGTATGGGTGAGTAGGTGAGTAGGTGAGTGTGTGGGTGAGTAGGTGAGTGTGGGGGTGAGTAGGTGAG
>NW_027422634.1:430415-522915 GCF_048934315.1 Petromyzon marinus | reverse complement strand
GTTCACTATATAGTATTCATTATATATTGTATTGTATACCCAGTTACTGTGAATAGCTCAGATGTGTAGGCCTTGACTTCAACATGGCCATTTCTGTGACCAGTCACAAGCTAATCAATCAGTTATTTCAACGCTAAATTCGCCTAGTTATTTCCATGCTAAATTCTCCTGTTTGATTTGTACTAGGTGCCTCTGTGGATGTGTATGCTCTGACTTTAACATAGCTATTTCTGTGACCAGTCACAAGCTAATCACTCAGCTATTTCAATGCTAAATTCTATGCTAATTCCTTTGTCAAGGGGTGCCTCTGCGGATGTGTATACTTTAACTTTAACATAGCCATTTCTGTGACCAGTCACAAGCTAATCACTCAGCTATTTCAATGCTAAATTCTCCTGTTTGATTTGTACTAGGTGCCTCTGTGAATGTATATGCTCTGACTTTAACATAGCTATTTCTGCGACAAGTCACAAGCTAATCACTCAGCTATTTCAATGCTAAATTCTCCTGTTTGATTTGTACTAGGTGCCTCTGTGAATGTGTATGCTCTGACTTTAACATAGATATTTCTGTGACCAGTCACAAGCTAATCACTCAGCTATTTCAATGCTAAATTCTATGCTAATTCCTTTGTCAAAGGGTGCCTCTGCGGATGTGTATACTTTAACTTTAACATAGCCATTTCTGGGACCAGTCACAAGCTAATCACTCAGCTATTTCAATGCTAAATTGTATGCTAATTCCTTTGTCAAGGCGCTTTGTTTCATCTCACACAGCTTAAAGGTCGCGATCTGAACGTGGCTCTTTCACTCCAGCGCTGTCCTACCAGACAGTCTCGTCCCTTCACCTGATGAAGGCCGCTTGTGTTGTGGCCGAAACGTCGTGAGAATATTATTGTGTTATTTTATTTTATCAATTTATTATTTTATTCTCATTCTACGTGCTGGTGACTTTACCGAAAGAACCAAAGAAGACGAATCCTTGCAGTCACGAAAGCTTTAAATCGAAATTTTATCTGAATTCTGTCTACAAGTAGTAGTATATAGTAGTATTTATAGTAGTAGTATAAAGTATGAGTGTATAGTGTATACGTGAGTACGTAGAACTGATTGCTCTCTGTAGTAGTATATAGTGTAGTAGTAGTATATAGTGTAGTAGTATATAGTGTAGTAGTATATAGTGTATTGTAAAGTGTAGTAGTATATAGTGTAGTAGTATATAGTGTAGTAGTATATAGTGTAGTAGTAGTATATAGTGTAGTAGTATATAGTGTAGTAGTATATAGTGTAGTAGTATATAGTGTAGTAGTAGTATATAGTGTAGTAGTATATAGTGTAGTAGTATATAGTGTAGTAGTATATAGTGTAGTAGTAGTATATATTGTAGTAGTATATAGTATATATAGTGTAGTAGTAGTATATAGTGTAGTAGTAGTATATAGTGTAGTATATAGTGTAGTAGTATATAGTGTAGTAGTATATAGTGTAATAGTATATAGTGTAGTAGTAGTATATAGTGTAGTAGTATATAGTATATATAGTGTAGTAGTAGTATATAGTGTAGTAGTATATAGTGTAGTAGTATATAGTGTAATAGTATATAGTGTAGTAGTAGTATATAGTGTAGTAGTATATAGTGTAGTAGTAGTATATAGTGTAGTATATAGTGTAGTAGTAGTATATAGTGTAGTAGTATATAGTGTAGTAGTATATAGTGTAGTAGTATATAGTGTAGTAGTATATAGTGTAGTAGTATATAGTGTAGTAGTATATACTGTAGTAGTATATAGTGTAGTAGTATAGTAGTATATAGTAGTATAAATAGTATATATAGTATATAGTATAGTATATATAAAGTATAGTAGTGTATAGTGTATAGTATGTAGAGCTGATTGCTCTCTGTAGTAGTATATAGTGTAGTAGTATAGTAGTATAAATAGTATATATAGTATAGTATATATAAAGTATAGTAGTGTATAGTGTATAGTATGTAGAGCTGACTGCTCTCTGTAGTAGTATATAGTGTAGTAGTATAGTAGTATATATAGTAGTATAAATAGTATATATAGTATATAGTATAGTATATATAAAGTATAGTAGTGTATAGTATGTAGAGCTGATTGCTCTCTGTAGTAGTATATAGTGTATAGTATATAGTAGTATATAGTATTGTATAGTATTATATAGTAGTATATATAGTAGTGTATAGTGTATAGTATGTAGAGCTGACTGCTCTCTGTAGTAGTATATAATATATAGTATATAGTAGTATATAGTATTATATAGTAGTGTATAGTATTATATAGTAGTATATAGTAAGTATAGTAGTGTATAGTATGTAGAGCTGATTGCTCTCTGTAGTAGTATATAGTGTAGTAGTATATAGTGTAGTAGTATATAGTAGTATATAGTATTATATAGTAGTATATAAATTATAGTAGTATATAGTGTAGTAGTATATAGTAGTATATAGTATTATATAGTAGTATATAGTAGTATATATAGTAGTATAAATAGTATATATAGTAGTATAGTATATAAAGTATAGTAGTGTATAGTGTATAGAGCTGACTGCTCTCTGTAGTAGTATATAGTAGTATATAGTATTATATAGTAGTATAGTATTATATAGTAGTATATAAAGTATAGTAGTGTATAGTGTATAGAGCTGACTGCTCTCTGTAGTAGTATATAGTAGTATATAGTATTATATAGTAGTATAGTATTATATAGTAGTATATAAAGTATAGTAGTGTATAGTGTATAGAGCTGACTGCTCTCTGTAGTAGTATATAGTAGTATATAGTGTATAGTGTAGTAGTAGTATATAGTGTAGTAGTATATAGTGTAGTAGTATATAGTGTAGTAGTATATAGTGTAGTAGTATATAGTATTAATAGTATATATAGTATAGTAGTATATAAAGTAGTGTATAGTGTATAGTAGTATATAGTAGTATATAGTATTATATAGTAGTATATAAAGTATAGTAGTGTATAGTGTGTAGAGCTGACTGCTCTCTGTAGTAGTATATAGTGTAGTAGTATAGTAGTATATATAGTAGTATAATTAGTATATATAGTATTTAGTAGTATATAAAGTATAGTAGTGCATAGTATGTAGAGCTTATCGCTCTCTGTAGTAGTATATAGTGTAGTAGTATAGTAGTATATATAGTAGTATAATTAGTATATATAGTATTTAGTAGTATATAAAGTATAGTAGTGTATAGTGTATAGTATGTAGAGCTTATCGCTCTCTGTAGTAGTATATAGTGTAGTAGTATAGTAGTATATATAGTAGTATAATTAGTATATATAGTATTTAGTAGTATATAAATTATAGTAGTGTATAGTGTAGTAGTATATAGTAGTATATAGTATTATATAGTAGTATAGTATTATATAGTAGTATATATAGTAGTAGTATAGTATAGTAGTATATAGTGTAGTAGTATATAGTGTAGTAGTATAGTGTAGTAGTGTATAGTGTAGTAGTATATAGTGTAGTAGTATAGTGTAGTAGTATATATAGTAGTATAAATAGTATATATAGTAGTATAGTATATAAAGTATAGTAGTGTATAGTGTATAGTATGTAGAGCTGACTGCTCTCTGTAGTAGTATATAGTGTAGTAGTATATAGTGTAGTAGTATATAGTGTAGTATATAGTATATATAGTATATAGTATTATATAGTAGTATATTATTATATAGTATAGTATATATAAAGTATAGTAGTGTATAGTATGTAGAGCTGACTGCTCTCTGTAGTAGTATATAGTGTAGTATATATAGTGTAGTAGTAGTATATAGTGTAGTAGTATATACTGTATAGTATATAGTGTAGTAGTATAGTAGTATATATAGTAGTATAAATAGTATATATAGTAGTATAGTATATAAAGTATAGTAGTGTATAGTGTATAGAGCTGACTGCTCTCTGTAGTAGTATATAGTAGTATATAGTGTATAGTGTAGTAGTAGTATATAGTGTAGTAGTATATAGTGTAGTAGTATATAGTGTAGTAGTATATAGTAGTATATAGTATTATATAGTAGTATAGTATTATATAGTAGTATATAAAGTATAGTAGTGTATAGTGTATAGTATGTAGAGCTGACTGCTCTCTGTAGTAGTATATAGTGTATAGTGTAGTAGTATATAGTGTAGTAGTATATAGTGTAGTAGTATATAGTATTAATAGTATATAGTATAGTAGTATATAAAGTAGTGTATAGTGTATAGAGCTAACTGCTCTCTGTAACCCCACACAGAGGAGAAGTCGACTCAGTGGTGGAAGGTTGTCGCCATTGTAGCTGGAGGAGGTAAGCGGTGACGTCACCACACCACCACGTGATCGCTGTGTGGTGGTGTGATGCTGTGTGTGTGACGCTGTGTGTGTGACGCTGTGTGTGATGCTGTGTCGTGGTGTGACGCTGTGTGTGACGCTGTGTGGTGGTGTGACGCTGTGTGTGACGCTGTGTGGTGGTGACGCTGTGTGACGCTGTGTGTGACGCTGTGTGGTGGTGACGCTGTGTGACACTGTGTGTGACGCTGTGTGGTGGTGACGCTGTGTGACGCTGTGTGTGACGCTGTGTGTGTGACGCTGTGTGGTGGTGACGCTGTGTGACACTGTGTGTGACGCTGTGTGTGATCGCTGTGTCGTGGTGTGATGCTGTGTGTGTGACGCTGTGTGATGGTGTGACGCTGTGTGTGATCGCTGTGTCGTGGTGTGACGCTGTGTGTGACGCTGTGTGGTGGTGACGCTGTGTGACGCTGTGTGTGACGCTGTGTGGTGGTGACGCTGTGTGACGCTGTGTGTGACGCTGTGTGTGATCGCTGTGTGGTGGTGTGACGCTGTATGTGTAACGCTGTGTGGTGGTGACGCTGTGTGACGCTGTGTGTGACGCTGTGTGGTGGTGACGCTGTGTGACGCTGTGTGGTGGTGATGCTGTGTCGTGGTGTGACACTGTGTGTGACGCTGTGTGTGATCGCTGTGTGGTGGTGTGACGCTGTGTGTGACGCTGTGTGTGACGCTGTGTGGTGGTGATGCTGTGTCGTGGTGTGACGCTGTGTGTGACGCTGTGTGTGATCGCTGTGTGGTGGTGTGACGCTGTGTGTGACGCTGTGTGGTGGTGTGACGCTGTGTGTGACGCTGTGTGGTGGTGACGCTGTGTGATGCTGTGTGTGATGCTGTGTGTGACGCTGTGTGTGATCGCTGTGTGTGATCGCTGTGTGGTGGTGTGACGCTGTGTGTGACGCTGTGTGTGACGCTGTGTGACGCTGTGTGCGTGACGCTGTGTGTGACGCTGTGTGGTGATGACGCTGTGTGACGCTGTGTGTGATCGCTGTGTCGTGGTGTGACGCTGTGTGTGATGCTGTGTGTGACGCTGTTTGTGTGACGCTGTGTGTGACGCTGTGTGGTGGTGATGCTGTGTCGTGGTGTGACGCTGTGTGTGACGTTGTGTGTGACGCTGTGTGGTGGTGATGCTGTGTGATGGTGTGACGCTGTGTGGTGGTGTGACGCTGTGTGTGATGCTGTGTGATGGTGTGACGCTGTGTGGTGGTGTGACGCTGTGTGACGGTGACGCTGTGTGATGGTGACGCCGTGTGATGGTGTGACGCTGTGTGATAGTGACGCTGTGTGGTGGTGTGACGCTGTGTGACGCTGTGTGACGCTGTGTGATGGGGTGACGCTGTGTGACGCTGTGTGTGACGCTGTGTGATGATGTGACGCAGTGTGATTCGCTGTGTGTGACGGTGTGTGTGACGCTGTGTGATGGTGTGACGCTGTGTGATGGTGTGACGCTGTGTGATGATGTGACGCTGTGTGACGCTGTGTGATGATGTGACGCTGTGTGATTCGCTGTGTGTGACGCTGTGTGATGGTGTGACGCTGTGTGATGGTGACGCTGTGTGGCAGTGTGACGCTGTGTGATAGTGTGACGCTGTGTGATGGTGTGACGCTGTGTGACGGTGTGACGCTGTGTGATGGTGTGACGCTGTGTGATGGTGTGACGCTGTGTGATGGTGTGACGCTGTGTGATGGTGTGACGCTGTGTGACGCTGTGTGGTGGTGTGACGCTGTGTGATGATGTGACGCTGTGTGATTCGCTGTGTGTGACGCTGTGTGATGGTGTGACGCTGTGTGGTGGTGTCACGCTGTGTGATTAGCTGTGTGTGACGCTGTGTGACAGTGTGACACTGTGTGATGATGTGACACCGTGTGATGGTGTGACGCTGTGTGTGACGCATTGTGATGGTGTGACGCTGTGTGTGATGGTGTGACGCTGTGTGTGACGCTGTGTGTGACGCTGTGTGGTGGTGTGACGCTGCGTGATGGTGTGACGCTGTGTGATGGTGACGCTGTGTGATGGTGTGATGCTGTGTGATGGTGACGCTGTGTGATGGTGACGCTGTGATGGTGTGACGCTGTGTGGTGGTGTGACGCTGTGTGATGGTGTGACGGTGTGTGACGCTGTGTGATGGTGTGACGCTGTGTGTGACGCTGTGTGACGGTGACGCTGTGTGATGGTGTGACGCTGTGTGATGGTGTGATGCTGTGTGATGGTGTGACGCTGTGTGTGTCGCTGTGTGTGACGCTGTGTGATGGTGACGCTGTGTGGTGGTGTGACGCTGTGTGATGGTGTGACGCTGTGTGACGCTGTGTGATGGTGTGACGCTGTGTGATGGTGTGACGCTGTGTGATGGTGTGACGCTGTGTGATGGTGTGACGCTGTGTGACGCTGTGTGGTGGTGTGACGCTGTGTGATGATGTGACGCTGTGTGATTCGCTGTGTGTGACGCTGTGTGATGGTGTGACGCTGTGTGGTGGTGTCACGCTGTGTGATTAGCTGTGTGTGACGCTGTGTGACAGTGTGACACTGTGTGATGATGTGACACCGTGTGATGGTGTGACGCTGTGTGTGACGCATTGTGATGGTGTGACGCTGTGTGTGATGGTGTGACGCTGTGTGTGACGCTGTGTGTGACGCTGTGTGGTGGTGTGACGCTGCGTGATGGTGTGACGCTGTGTGATGGTGACGCTGTGTGATGGTGTGATGCTGTGTGATGGTGACGCTGTGTGATGGTGACGCTGTGATGGTGTGACGCTGTGTGGTGGTGTGACGCTGTGTGATGGTGTGACGGTGTGTGACGCTGTGTGATGGTGTGACGCTGTGTGTGACGCTGTGTGACGGTGACGCTGTGTGATGGTGTGACGCTGTGTGATGGTGTGATGCTGTGTGATGGTGTGACGCTGTGTGTGTCGCTGTGTGTGACGCTGTGTGATGGTGACGCTGTGTGGTGGTGTGACGCTGTGTGATGGTGTGACGCTGTGTGACGCTGTGTGATGGTGTGACGGTCTGTGACGCTGTGTGATGGTGTGACGCTGTGTGACGCTGTGTGATGGTGTGACGCTTTCGCCACCACCACCGTCATCATCACGGTTGTTGTTGTTGTTGTTGTGATCGTCATCATCACGGTTGTTGTTGTTGTGATCGTCATCATCACGTTGTTGTTGTTGTGATTGTCATCATCACGATTGTTGTTGTTGTTGTTGTGATCGTCATCATCAGGGTTGTTGTTGTTGTGATCATCATCATCACGTTGTTGTTGTTGTGATCGTCATCATCACGGTTGTTGTTGTTGTGATTGTCATCATCACGATTGTTGTTGTTGTTGTGATCGTCATCATCACGATTGTTGTTGTTGTTGTTTTAATCGTCATCATCACGAGTGTTGTTATTGTTGTTGTGATCGTCACCATCACGATTGCTGTTGTTGTCGTTGTTGTTGTTGTGATCCTCATCGTCATCGTCACGATTGCTGCTGTGCATCATTATTGTCGTTGCCGTGAGCTGGTAGCCTCCTCCTCATCCTCCTCATCCTCCTCCTCCTCCTCACCGTCACCACCGTCCGTCCGTGTGTCCGTCCGTGTGTCCGTCCGTGTGTCCGTCCGTGTGTCCGTCCGTGTGTCCGTCCGTGTGTCCGTCCGTGTGTCCGTCCGTGTGTCCGTCCGTGTGTCCGTCCGTGTGTCCGTCCGTGTGTCCGTCCGTGTGTCCGTCCGTGTGTCCGCGAGCCAGTGGGCACGGTTGCCCTCGCCCCGCTGGTGGTGGCAGGCATGGGCTTCTCCACCGGGGGCATCGTCGCTGGCTCCTTCGCCGCCTCCCTCATGTCCTCGGCCGCGGTGGCTAGCGGGGGTGGGGTGGTGGCCGGAGGGGCGGTGGCGACGCTGCAGTCCGTCGGTAAGGAGGCGTGTGGACTCGGTCTCCGGCCTGGACGGCCTCCGGCCAGCGTCGATTCCCGGGGCCACGTGGTGCTACCCGGGGCCCCGCTCACCGTCACGAAGGTCCTTAATGATCGTGAGGCAGGGGGCGGGGGGGTCAGCGACTTCCGAAAGCACGAAGAACGACACAGAGCCCGGGCCTGCCGATGGTATCATAGTGCCTTTGACCAGGTCGATGAAGCAGAGACGTAGGTCTTGCTGGAATTCCCTACACCTCTGCTGTAGCGGACGGACAGAAAATATGGCGTCCGTGCAGGACCGCCATTTCGTGAAACCGCATTGGGGCTCCGCAAGCCTCTCCTCAGCGTGCCTGGCAAGGCGATGCTGAATAATCCTTGCCAGGACCTTTCCCGGCACACCGAGGAGTGAGATGCCCCTGTAGTTGTTACAGTCTGTGCGGTCCCCCTTCTTAAAGAGGGGGACCACCAGGGCATCCTTCCAATCCTGCGGAACCCGTCCAGTGGTCCAGACCGTTGTTATGATGTCATGTAGGGCAGTCTGTGCACAAACGCCACCCTCCCTCAGCATTTCGCTTGGGAGATCATCTCTACCCGGTGCCTTTCCTGGTCTCAGACTCTGGATCGCCTTCAGTACTTTCTCAACAGATGGCATCTCAGCCAGCCACTCACAGGGAGTGACTTCCTCCAATATTTGAGGCACCGCAGCCTCAGTAGGGTCATCCTCACTTTGTGCCACGAAGTTTTCCTGGCTGAGGGATTTCCCCTCCCCCAGGACCTCACAGAAATGCTCAGTAAATCTGCAAACCTGTTCCTGGGGGTCGGAGATTGGATCACCGTTTTTTCCCCTAATGATGGTTATAGGTGTGGCGCTGTAGGTTACTTTTTTGATGGAGTTAAATAGAGATTTGTGATCACGGGCCACTGAGGCAGACTCCATCTCCTCCGCAACCCGCGACCACCACCCACCCTTGCAGCGCCTCACGGCTCTCCGAACCTCCGAGCGAAGGTTGCGGTAAGCATCCTCATTCTCTGACGTGGGATGCTTTAGGCAATGAGAGTGGGCCTGTCGCTTTTTCTCAACCATCGTGAACAACTCCTCTGTCATCCAGGGTGTCTGGGGAGGTCTGGACCGCGTACCCAAAGCAGCCATTGCAGGTGCATGAGTCACAGTCCTAAACCTCGCCCATTTACCCTCGACATCAGGAGGAGTTGGGGACGATGCTAATCCCAGCCGCAAGTGATGATGAAATTCTCGCTTGCAACTTTCATCAGATGACTGAGACCAGGCCACTTTAGGTTGGAATGGGGTCCTGGGTGTACACCCACCACCGGACTGGAAGAATGGCAGGCGCATCTTACAGATGACAAGTCGATGGTCAGAGGGCAGATCAGCTCCACGGTAGGTCCTGGTGTCAAGGACATGGGCCCGCATTCGCTGGTCCGTCACGATGTAGTCCAGCAGATGTTCTTGCTTGGACCTGGCATGCATCCATGATGTTGTGTGGATGCGCCGACGCCGGAACAGCGTGTTGGTAATTACAAGCCCATGGGCTGCACAAAAATCTAACAGCCTCCTACCGTTGTTATTGAGCTGATCTGGCCCATGCCCTCCAATCACTCCAGACCAGGTACCAGTATCATGACCAACTCGGGCATTGAAGTCACCCAACATGATGACTCTATCCCGAGGGGCCACTTTAGCCAGCACCTGTGACAGGAGGTCATAGAAGGCATCTGATTCATCGGCTTTGCCTGCATCTCTCCACGGATGTTCGTCTTCGGTGGGGGCATAAGTAACCACGTCCACCACTCCTCGCCTCTGGTTGATGGGAAGGCGAGCCCAAAGTAGCCTGGGGCTTACAGCTTCCCACACCTCACCGCCACGCTCCCACGCCCCCTTCATTTTTTTGTTCAAAAGAAGAGCCACACCCTGTTGTTTGGCAGTCTGCTGCCCCGAGTAGAGGACTGTCCACCCCTCATGGTGGCTGGAGCCAGAACCGGTCCACCGGACCTCCTGAATGCCGCAGAGATCCAGGCGGTACCGGTCCAGCTCCCGCAGAGGAGTGGCAGCCTCTCCTCCGCAGTGAGTGTTCGAACATTCTACGTGGCCACCCGTAGTGGCTTTTAGTTGTTTCTGGAGGAGCCCCGAGGGTAGAGATTCAATCTCCTGGCTCCGCCAATTGGGGTTTGGCCAGGAGACGTCATAGATGCCTGTCCCCCCAGGGCCTCCGGCACAAGCTTATTAGTTACTTATTTTAGTCGTAGTTTAGTGGTAATTAGTTGAAGGTGGAGGGGTTACCAGCCCCTCACACCTGTCCAGAGCCCCCGTTTAGCCGCTGTGGTGGTCACAGACGCCATGAGGGGAGAGGCCAATCAAAATTGGATCTCCCCCCACAGCACTGTCCACGACAGAGTTGCCCGTCCGGCACCGCGAGAAGGTAGGGGGTTGTTTTGCCGGATACACACACACACACATACACACAGGTACACACACACACACAGGTACACACAGCCACAGATACACACACACACAGACACACACACACAGGTACACACACACAGGTACACACAGACAAAGGTCCCCCAGGTAGCCTCTAGCAGGGCGTAAGGGGGCTAGTGCTGTAAGTAGTCGCGAGTAGATACAAAAACAAAGGTGTCCCCAGGTAGCCTCTAGCAGGCCTGTAGGGGCAAGTGCTGGCTATTGTAAACACACAGAGACAAAGGTACCCCCAGGTAGCCTCTAGCACGGCTGTAGGGGCAAGTGCTCGCTATTGTACACACAGACAAAGGTGTCCCCAGGTAGCCTCTAGCAGGGCTGTAGGGGCAAGTGCTGGATATTGTACACAGAGACAAAGGTACCCCCAGGTAGCCTCTAGCAGGCCTGTAGGGGCAAGTGCTGGCTATTGTAAACACACAGAGACAAAGGTACCCCAGGTAGCCTCTAGCACGGCTGTAGGGGCAAGTGCTCGCTATTGTACACACAGACAAAGGTGTCCCCAGGTAGCCTCTAGCAGGGCTGTAGGGGCAAGTGCTGGATATTGTACACACAGACAAAGGTGTCCCCAGGTAGCCTCTAGCAGGGCTGTAGGGGCAAGTGCTCGATATTGTAAACACACAGAGACAAAGGTGTCCCCAGGTAGCCTCTAGCACGGCTGTAGGGGCAAGTGCTGGCTATTGTACACACAGACAAAGGTACCCCCAGGTAGCCTCTAGCACGGCTGTAGGGGCAAGTGCTGGCTATTGTAAACACAGACAAAGGTGTCCCCAGGTAGCCTCTAGCAGGCCTGTAGGGGCAAGTGCTGGCTATTGTAAACACAGACAAAGGTGTCCCCAGGTAGCCTCTAACAGGCCTGTAGGGGCAAGTGCTCGATATTGTACACACAGGCAAAGGTGTCCCCAGGTAGCCTCTAACAGGCCTGTAGGGGCAAGTGCTGGCTATTGCACACACAGACAAAGGTGTCCCCAGGTAGCCTCTAACAGGCCTGTAGGGGCAATTGCTCGATATTGTAAACACACAGAGACAAAGGCCCCCCAGGTAGCCTCGGGGGTGCCAGGGTAGCGAGATGTTGACCACCTCTCCCCCCTCCCACCATGCCCCCCACCACCACCCCCCCCCCCCCCCCCACTAGGAGCGGCTGGGCTGGGAACGGCAGCGAAGTTCGCCTTGGGGGCGGGTGGGTCGCTGGTCACCAAGGTGGTGGTGGACGCCTTCGGCAAGGAGCAGACGGGAGGAGGAGAAGGGGGAGGAGAGGGAGGAGGAGGAGGAGAGGGAGGAGAAGGGGGAGGAGAGGGAGGAGAGGGAGGAGGAGGGGGAGGAGAGGGAGGAGGAGGAGGAGAGGGAGGAGAGGGAGGAGGAGAGGGAGGAGAGGGAGGAGGAGGAGGGGGAGGAGAGGGAGGAGGAGGGGGGGGAGGAGAGGGAGGAGGAGGAGGAGGAGGGAGAGGGGAAGGAGGAGGGGGAGGAGAGGGAGGAGAGGGAGGAGGAGGGGGAGAGGAGCAGGAAGAGGAGGGGAAGGAGGAGGAGGGGGAGGAGAGGGAGGAGAGGGAGGAGGGAGAGGGGAAGGAGGAGGGGGAGGAGAGGAGGAGGAGGAGGAGGGGAGGGAGGAGAGGGAGGAGGAGGAGGAGAGGAGCAGGAAGAGGAGGAGGAGGAGGAGGGGGAGGGGGAGGAGGAGGAGGAGGGGGAGGAGAGGGAGGAGGGGGAGGAGTGGTCGGTTGGAGGCCAGCAAGTTGGCAGAATCGGTGAGGATGGGCAGCGCTGAGAGTCTAGACGGTGTAGACTGTCTAGACTCTCTAGACTCTCTAGAGTCTAGAGAGTCTAGACTGTCTAGACTCTAGACAGTCTACACCGTCTAGACTCTAGAGACTAGACAGTGTAGACTGTCTACACTGTCTAGTCGGTCTAGACGGTGTAGACTGTCTAGTCTCTAGAGTCTAGACAGTCTACACCGTCTAGACTCTAGAGACTAGACAGTCTTCACTGTCTAGTCGGTCTAGACGGTCTACACCGTCTAAACTCTAGAGTCTAGACGGTGTAGACTGTCTAGACTCTAGAGTCTAGACAGTCTACACCGTCTGGTCTAGACTGTCTAGTTAGTCTAGTCAGTCTAGACAGTGTGGATGGTCTAGACGGTCTAGTTAGTCGGGTCTGTCTAGACGGTGTAGATGGTCTAGACAGTGAAGATGGTCTAGACTCTAGACGGTGTGGATGGTCTAGACGGTGTGGATGGTCTAGACGGTGAAGACTGTCTGGTTGGTCTAGACGGTGTGGATGGTCTAGACGGTCTAGTTAGTCGAGTCAGTCTAGACGGTGTGGATGGTCTAGACAGTGTGGATGGTCTAGACGGTGTAGATGGTCTAGTCAGTCTAGACGGTGTGGATGGTCTAGACGGTGTGGATGGTCTAGACGGTGTGGATGGTCTGGACGGTCTAGTTAGTCTAATCAGTCTGGACGGTGTGGATGGTCTAGACAGTGAAGACTGTCTGGTTGGTCTAGACGGTGTGGATGGTCTAGACGGTCTAGTTAGTCTAGTCAGTCTGGACGGTGTGGATGGTCTAGACAGTGAAGACTGTCTGGTTGGTCTAGACGGTGTGGATGGTCTAGACGGTCTAGTTAGTTTAGTCAGTCTAGACGGTGTGGATGGTCTAGATGGTCTAGTTAGTCGAGTCAGTCTAGACGGTGTGGATGGTCTAGACGGTGTGGATGGTCTAGACGGTGTAGATGGTCTAGTCAGTCTAGACGGTGTGGATGGTCTAGACGGTGTGGATGGTCTAGACGGTCTAGTTAGTGGGGTCAGTCTAGACGGTGTGGATGGTCTAGACGGTGTGGATGGTCTAGACGGTCTAGTTAGTCTAGTCAGTCTAGACGGTGTGGATGGTCTAGACGGTGTGGATGGTCTAGACGGTGTGGATGGTCTAGACGGTCTAGTTAGTCTAGTCAGTCTAGACGGTGTGGATGGTCTAGACGGTGTGGATGGTCTAGACGGTGTGGATGGTCTAGACGGTCTAGTTAGTCTAGTCTGTCTAGACGGTGTGGATGGTCTAGACGGTGTAGTTAGTCTGGTCAGTCTGGACGGTGTTGGTGGTGGGTGCTGCACTGTTATTTTGGGGGTTTGATTCTTTACAATCGTGGTCTCGGGGCCTGGCTGGATAAGAAAAGCTGTGTACACCTTATTCAGTTACTCTCTAATAAAATTGTATCCACAACACGACGCCTGTGTGTGTGAGTAATTGTGTGTGAGTGTGAGTGTGCGTGAGCTTGTGTGTATTTACCTGTGTGTGTGTGAGTGGGTGAGTGTGCTTCAGGGATGGATCCCTATTGCTCAACCACGTTATGTATGCCGATGATTTGGTAATAGCTGCTCACTCAGAGGAGGAGTTGGAGACGCTGCTGCTGAACCTGGAGCTTGCCACTAAGAGGTGGGGCCTTAACCATCAGCCCCACCAAAAACTAAGCACCTGCCTGGGTATTTTGTACCATCGGACACTCCACCCCCACAACTCCCAATCGGTGATGGGGCAGTTGTGGAGAGAGTGGAGAGTTTCCCATACCTGGGCAGTGTGCTTATGACTGGCTCCAGTTTAACAGCAGAGGTCTCACTCCGAATCAATTGAGCGGCAATATCTTTCCATTGGTGGCGTAACATTGTAGAAAAACTTACCTGGTATGTCACTCCACACGAAGCTTCAGGTTTTTTCGGCTTTGGTCATACCCTCCCTTGTCTACGCTTGTGTAACATGGACCCCCCCTAATGGAACATCTTCGCTGGTGAGAAACGTTTATGCTGGCCTGCCTACGATCCATCCTGGGTTGTGTGAGGAGCTCACAAATCCTTGAAAGATCTGGACAAAGTCAAATAATTGTCTTTGTCGTTTTAGCCCGCATGTCCAGACGCCGCATGCCGAAACAGCTTTTGTTCGACTGGATAGAGGGGGCTAAGCGGGCGCGGCATGGGCTAGAGAAGAGATGGAGTGACGTGGTACAGGAGGACGTGGAGCTGAGTCGACTTGCCGATGACCGGTACCAGCGGTGTCAAAATCGGCCTCTGTGGAGGAGGCTCGTGAAGGACGCTACTGGGCAGTTGGAGGCAGTCGCCCTCCAACAACAACGGAGGGCGGAGGAGCGACGCTCACAACAACGAGCGGAGCGCCGGGTGGCTAAAGCACAGCGGGTTGGCACAGTAGGGGGCACAGGTGGTGCATCAGCCAGTCATCTCAGTCAGTCGACCCGTGGCACCTGCTGGGTCTGCCCCGTGACCTCCTGCCAGCGGGCGTTCGACACTTCCCGGGGGCGGGGCAGGTGGGTTGGGTGGTGTACGGATAAATTATCTCGTGAATATGTGGTGGTGGTGGTGGTGGTGATGGTGGTGGTGATGGTGGTGCTGATGGTGGTGGTGATGGTGGTGGTGATGGTGGTGGTGGTGGTGGCGGTGGTGGTGGTGGTGGTGGTGGTGATGGTGGTGATGGTGGTGGTGATGGTGGTGGTGATGGTGGTGATGGTGGTGATGATGATGGTGGTGGTGGTGATGGTGGTGGTGATGGTGGTGATGGTGGTGATGGTGGTGGTGATGGTGGTGGTGATGGTGGTGGTGGTGGTGGCGGTGGTGGTGGTGGTGGTGGTGATGGTGGTGGTGGTGGTGGTGATGGTGGTGATGGTGGTGATGGTGGTGGTGATGGTGGTGGTGATGGTGGTGGTGATGGTGGTGGTGGTGGTGATGGTGGTGGTGATGGTGATGGTGGTGGTGGTGGTGATGGTGGTGATGGTGGTGGTGATGGTGGTGATGGTGGTGGTGGTGGTGGTGATGGTGGTGATGGTGGTGATGGTGGTGGTGATGGTGGTGGTGGTGATGGTGGTGGTGGTGGTGATGGTGGTGGTGATGGTGGTGATGGTGGTGATGGTGGTGGTGATGGTGGTGGTGATGGTGGTGGTGATGGTGGTGGTGGTGGTGATGGTGGTGGTGGTGGTGATGGTGATGGTGGTGATGGTGATGGTGGTGGTGGTGATGGTGGTGATGGTGATGGTGGTGGTGGTGATGGTGGTGGTGGTGATGGTGATGGTGGTGGTGCTGGTGGAGCAATCCCACGCGCAAGGCATTACAAACAACGCAGACAGGCGACCCGTGGCACAAGGATCGATGCAAAGTTTCCCCCGGGGACGCCACTTGGAGCACGGCCAGCGTCCAGCGTCACGCTGATCGCTAATCGCTGATCGCTGATCGCTGATCGCTGATCGCTGCCGCGGGGGACGGACGAGACGGAGCCTCCCCCGCGCCCTTTCCGGCGGCGACAAATTACAACGGTTGCGGATGTTACAAAACGCCCCGTGCGAGTGGAACCGTCAATTTCATCGGGCCCGGGGGGGGGGCGTCACCGACGGCGACGGTTCGGCACCACCCGAAGCTCCCCGCTCTCCGCCGCTTTTATTCTCCCGGGCGGAGCCCCCGGCCACGCCTCCCTTCCGGAAAGTGCCGGGGGGGGGGGGGGCGTGCCCGCGGCGGTCTTCCCGTAAACCTCGCCCCGCGTTACTCCGCCCAGGCCGGCAGGCAAGGAAGCCGTGCAAATGTGCCCGGCGGAGGTGAGGGTGGGCCGCTGAACGTCCACCTCAGTTGGCGCTGAGGTGGACGGTCAGCCGTCGCTGTGTTAAGACACGTGCATTGTGTTTAATGATGATGATGATTATGATGTGATTGTAGTGTTGTATGTATTGTGTTTAATGATGTAATTATAGTGTTATATGCATTGTGTTTAATGATGATAATAATAATGTAATTATAGTGTTATATGTATTGTCTATAATGATGTAATTATAGTGTTATATACATTGTGTTTAATGATGATAATTATGTGATTATAGTGTTGTATGTATTGTGTTTAATGATGATAATGATGTGATTATAGTGTAATGATGTAATTATAGTGTTATATGTATTGTCTATAATGATGTAATTATAGTGTTATATACATTGTGTTTAATGATGATAATAATGTGATTATAGTGTTGTATGTATTGTGTTTAATGATGTAATTATAGTGTTATATGTATTGTCTATAATGATGTAATTATAGTGTTATATACATTGTGTTTAATGATGATAATTATGTGATTATAGTGTTGTATGTATTGTGTTTAATGATGATAATGATGTGATTATAGTGTAATGATGTAATTATAGTGTTATATGTATTGTCTATAATGATGTAATTATAGTGTTATATACATTGTGTTTAATGATGATAATAATGTGATTATAGTGTTGTATGTATTGTGTTTAATGATGTAATTATAGTGTTATATGTATTGTCTATAATGATGTAATTATAGTGTTATATACATTGTGTTTAATGATGATAATTATAGTGTTATATGTATTGTCTGTAATGATGTAATTATAGTGTTATATGCATTGTCTATAATGATGTAATTATAGTGTTGTATGTATTGTGTTTAATGATGTGATTATAGTGTTGTATGTATTGTGTTTAATGATGTAATTATAGTGGTATATGTATTGTGTTTAATGATAATGTAATTATAGTGGTATATGTATTGTCTGTAATGATGTAATTATAGTGTTATATGCATTGTCTATAATGGTAATGTAATTACAGTGTTATATACATTGTCTATAATGATGCAATTATAGTGTTACATACATTGTCTATAATGATGATGATATTATAGTGTGATATGCATTGTGTTTAATATAATAATGTAATTATAGTGTTATATGTATTGTCTATAATGATGATACTGTAATTATAGTGGTATACACATTGTGTTTAATGATGTAATTATAGTGGTATATGTATTGTGTTTAATGATGTAATTATAGTGGTATATGTATTATCTGTAATAATGTAATTATAGTGTTACATGTATTGTCTGTAATAATGTAATTATAGTGGTATATGTATTGTCTGTAATAATGTAATTATAGTGTTATATGTATTGTCTGTAATGATAATGATGTAATTATAGTGGTATATGTATTGTGTTTAATGATGATGTAATTATAGTGTTATATGTATTGTCTATAATGATGATAATGATGTAATTATAGTGGTATATACATTTTGTTTAATATAATAATGTAATTATAGTGTTATATGTATTGTCTGTAATAATGTAATTATAGTGGTATATGCATTGTCTATAATAATAATGTAATTATAGTGTTATATGCATTGTCTTTAATGATAATATAATTATAGTGTTATATGTATTGTCTATAATAATGTAATTATAGTGCTATATGCATTGTCTATAATAATGTAATTATAGTGGTATATGCATTGTCTATAATAATGTAATTATAGTGTTATATGTATTGTCTATAATGATGTAATTATAGTGGTATATGTATTGTCTATAATGATGTAATTATAGTGGTATATACATTCTCTATAATAATGATATTGATGTAATTATAGATGTATAAACATTGTGTTTAATGATAATGATGTAATTATAGTGGTATATACATTGTCTATAATGATGATGTAATTATAGTGTTGTATGTATTGTCTATAATGATGATAATGTAATTATAGTGGTATATACATTGTGTTTAATGATGTAATTATAGTGGTATATGTATTGTCTGTAATAATGTAATTATAGTGGTATATGTATTGTCTGTAATAATGTAATTATAGTGTTATATGTATTGTCTGTAATGATAATGATGTAATTATAGTGGGATATGTATTGTGTTTAATGATAATGTAATTATAGTGTTATATGCATTGTGTTTAATGATAATGTAATTATAGTGTTATATGCATTGTGTTTAATATAATGTAATTATAGTGCTATATGCATTGTCTATAATAATGTAATTATAGTGTTATATGCATTGTCTATAATAATAATTTTGATTTAAAGCTTTCGTTACTGCAGTAATTCATATTCTTAGCTCTTTCGGTAAAGTCACGTTGAAGGGAAACAATAAAATAATATTAAAATATATAAAACAATAAAAATTCTCACGACGTTTCGACCGTAACACAAACGGTCGTCATCAGGTGTGCCGGTTCGCATTAATTTATTTATTTTCAAACGGTGTATTTATTTATTTATAAACAAACGTCAGCTCCACGCGCAGCGATTTGGCAGTTTATTTAGAAGGACTAGTCCATCTATGTTCTTAGTTTTTTCGGTAAAGTCACGTTGAAGAGAAACAACAAAATAATAATAAAATATATATTAAACAATAAAAAAAATTCTCACGACGTTTCGACCATAACTCAAACGGTCATCTTCAGGTGTGTTGGTTTGCATTAATTTATTTTTAAACGGCGCATTTATTTATTTATAAAAAACGTTAGCGCCAACGCGCAGCGATTTGGCAGTTTACCCAGGACTAGTCCATCTATATTCTGAAAAGAGGAGGGGGGAGACGAATTTTTTTATAATGTATGCTGTCTGAAAGCCACTGTAAGCGTGAACAATCAATTAAGAACTGAAATGGTTTATCAAATCTTTCCAATGATTGCTGAGATAGAATCCATCTTCTCGGTTGAAATTGTCTCTGTGCTTGTATATGTGGATAGCCTCATGAACGAATCTCTCATGGTAGCCAGATGGCTTGCAAATAACCTCTGTCTTGGAAAAGTCAATGGCATGTGAGCCTACTGAATTAGAACAATGATCTGCTACGGCCGAGGTGTTGGTCCTACCGTGTTTAAGGTCTGCTTTGTGTTCACGAATGCGGTCCGAGACATGGCGTTTGGTTTCTCCAATGTAACTACTACCACAGAGGCAACTTAGTTTGTAGACACCAGGGTATTGTATGTCCGGAATCACATCTTTTACAGACGGAACCAGATCACGGATTTTATGTAATGTGTTGAATCGGACCTGGATCTTGTGTTTATTCAAGATTTTGGAGATCTTTTTTGTGATCCCCGCAATGTAGGGTAAGGTGATGGTTTTGAAAGGCTCCTCAAGAGGGTCCTTCTTCATGGTTTGAGTGATAGCTTTTCGGATTGCATAGTCGGAGTAACCATTAGCCTTAAGAGCTTGGTGTACGTGCTTGAGTTCACTGGCTATGTGTTCCTGGTCGGATATGCATTGGGCTCTATGGTACAGAGTCTTGATGAGGGAATTCTTCTGGGATGGATGGTGGTGGGAATCCGGTTTCAGGTAAGCATCCGTATGGGTAGCTTTCCTGTAGACAGAGTGGCTCATTGAACCATCAGGTCTCTTTTTAATTAGGACATCCAAAAAAGGTATCTTGCCATCTATTTCGACTTCCATGGTAAATCCGATGGCTGGGTGTATGGAATTGATGTGGTCGAGGAATTGGTCTGGAGCAGGCCGGCCATGTGGCCAGATGACAAAAGTGTCATCCACGTACCTCTTCCATAAGGTTGGGCGCAGAGTGGCAGTCTGGATGGCGTCAGTCTCAAATGTCTCCATGAATACGTTGGCTACAACCGGAGATAGGGGGAGCCCATTGGGGTGCCCTCAGTTTGTTTGTAGAAAGTTCCATTCCAAGTGAAGTATGTATTGGTTAAACAGTGTCTCACCAGGGGGGGGTACCTCAGTGTTTAGTCCTTGATGAACCAAGTCTTCAATGATTGCGATGGTGTCAGGTTACAGGAACTTTGGTGAATAAGGAAACTACATCAAAACTGACGAGCAGGTCGTCTGGGGACAGGGAAATGCCCTCGATTGTCGATACCAGATACGTTTCGACTGCAACACAAGCAATCATCATCAGGTGTGAAAACCACAGCAAGAAAATGTGAAAAAAGTGTTGGTTATTTTTAACGTTAGCACCACGGAGAGCGATTTGGCAAGTTTGTTCAGATGGACGAGTCCATCTATTTTGATTTAAAACGGTCATTTGATGACCGTTTGAGTTATGGTCGAAACGTCGTGAGAATTTTTTTATTGTTTTATATATATTTTATTATTTTGTTGTTTCTCTTCAACGTGGTGACTTTACCGAAAAAACTAAGAATATAAGTCCATCTATGTTCGGAAATAATTGCCAAATCGCTCTCCGTGGCGCTGACATTAAAAAAAAAACCGCCACTTTTTTCAAATGTTCTTGCTGTGGTTTGCACACCTGATGATGATTGCTTGTGTTGCAGTCGAAACGTGGTGAGAATTTCATTGTTTCATATATTTTTATTATTTTATTTTTGATGTGGTTTTGCACGCCTGATGATGATTGCTTGTGTTGCAGTCGAAACGTGGTGAGAATTTTGTTGTTTTATATATTTTTATTATTTTATTTTTGATGTGGTATTTCACACCTGATGATGATTGCTTGTGTTGCAGTCGAAACGTCGTGAGAATTTTATTGTTTTATATTTTTATTATTTTATTTTTGATGTGGTTTTGCACGCCTGATGATGATTGCTTGTGTAGCAGTCGAAACGTCGTCAGAATTTAATTGTTTTATATTTTTATTATTTTATTGTTTCCCTTCCACGCGGTGGTGACTTTACCCGAAGAACCAAGAATAATAATTTTATTGTTTTACAATAATTTTATTGTTTTATATTTTTATTATTTTATTGTTTCCCTATCTACGTGGTGGTGACTTTACCCAAAGAACCAAGAATAATAATTTTATTGTTTTACAATAATTTAATCGTTTTATATTTTATTATTTTATTGTTTCCCTATCTACGTGGTGGTGACTTTACCCAAAGAACCAAGAATAATAATTTGATTGTTTTATATTTTTATTATTTTATTGTTTCCCTATCTACGTGGTGGTGACTTTACCAAAAGAACCAAGAATAATAATTTTATTGTTTTACAATAATTTAATTGTTTTATATTTTTATTATTTTATTGTTTCCCTATCTACGTGGTGGTGACTTTACCCAAAGAACCAAGAGTAATAATTTAATTGTTTTACAATAATTTAATTGTTTTATATTTTTATTATTTTATTGTTTCCCTATCTACGTGGTGGTGACTGTACCCAAAGAACCAAGAATAATAATTTTATTGTTTTACAATAATTTAATTGTTTTATATATTTTTATTATTTTATTGTTTCTCTATCTACGTGGTGGTGACTTTACCGAAAGAACCAAGAATAGTAAATTTATTGTTTTACAATAATTGTATTGTTTTATATTTTTATTATTTTATTGTTTCCCTATCTACGTGGTGGTGACTGTACCCGAAGAACCAAGAATAATAATTTTATTGTTTTATATTTTTATTATTTTATTGTTTCCCTTCTACGTGGTGGTGACTTTACCGAAAGAACCAAGAATAATAATTTTATTGTTTTACAATAATTTAATTGTTTTATATTTTTATTATTTTATTGTTTCCCTATCTACGTGGTGGTGACTTTACCCAAAGAACCAAGAGTAATAATTTTATTGTTTTACAATAATTTAATTGTTTTATATTTTTATTATTTTATTGTTTCCCTATCTACGTGGTGGTGACTGTACCCAAAGAACCAAGAATAATAATTTTATTGTTTTACAATAATTTAATTGTTTTATATATTTTTATTATTTTATTGTTTCTCTATCTACGTGGTGGTGACTTTACCGAAAGAACCAAGAATAGTAAATTTATTGTTTTACAATAATTGTATTGTTTTATATTTTTATTATTTTATTGTTTCCCTATCTACGTGGTGGTGACTTTACCCGAAGAACCAAGAATAATAATTTTATTGTTTTATATTTTTATTATTTTATTGTTTCCCTTCTACGTGGTGGTGACTTTACCGAAAGAACCAAGAATAATAATTTTATTGTTTTACAATAATTTAATTGTTTTATATTTTTATTATTTTATTGTTTCCCTATCTACGTGGTGGTGACTTTACCCAAAGAACCAAGAGTAATAATTTAATTGTTTTACAATAATTTAATTGTTTTATATTTTTATTATTTTATTGTTTCCCTATCTACGTGGTGGTGACTGTACCCAAAGAACCAAGAATAATAATTTTATTGTTTTACAATAATTTTATTGTTTTATATATTTTTATTATTTTATTGTTTCTCTATCTACGTGGTGGTGACTTTACCAAAAGAACAAAGAATAGTAAATTTATTGTTTTACAATAATTTTATTGTTTTATATTTTTATTATTTTATTGTTTCCCTATCTACGTGGTGGTGACTGTACCCAAAGAACCAAGAATAATAATTTTATTGTTTTACAATAATTTTATTGTTTTATATATTTTTATTATTTTATTGTTTCTCTATCTACGTGGTGGTGACTTTACCAAAAGAACAAAGAATAGTAAATTTATTGTTTTACAATAATTGTATAGTTTTATATTTTTATTATTTTATTGTTTCCCTATCTACGTGGTGGTGACTTTACCGAAAGAACCAAGAATAGTAAATTTATTGTTTTACAATAATTGTATTGTTTTATATTTTTATTATTGTATTGTTTCCCTATCTACGTGGTGGTGACTTTACCCGAAGAACCAAGAATAATAATTTTTATTGTTTTACAATAATTTAATTGTTTTATATTTTTATTATTTTATTGTTTCCCTATCTACGTGGTGGTGACTTTACCGAAAGAACTAAGAATAATAATTTTATTGTTTTACAATAATTGTATTGTTTTATATTTTTATTATTTTATTGTTTCCCTATCTACGTGGTGGTGACTTTACCCGAAGAACCAAGAATAATAATTTTATTGTTTTACAATAATTTAATTGTTTTATATTTTTATTATTTTATTGTTTCCCTATCTACGTGGTGGTGACTTTACCGAAAGAACCAAGTATTTATGTATCCCTGCAGTCACGAAAGCTTTAAATAAAGATCATCTACCTTAATAATAATAATAATTACAGGGTTTTCCCCTTTTTTTGTATTAACAAAACTGAAACCTTTTAACAAGGATTCATGTTCACTGCATTAAACCACAATGTCCGCAGTCAAAATGCAAACAAAAAAACATACTATGATAATATGATGCATTATTATATTATTTTGGCAGTGGCAAGGGAGGTGTAATAATGATGTAGATGCTTACACCCCGAGCCCCTCAATTACTTTGCTAGCGGCGTTGTCTTTGAGCTGTGGTGACGCCTTTAGGCGTCGTCTGGTCGAGCACCAATTAGGTCGAGGCTCAAGCAAAAGCCGTCCCTTGGTGTGGACCAATCAGCGTCAAGGACAGTGCATCGTATATTATCATAGAATGTGTTTTAGGAATAGGTTTTTACCCTTTTAACTGGCACAAAAACTGACGCCTTTATTCAAGGCATCGTGTTTGCAATGACCACAACACAAGCAGTCAAAATGCAAACAAAAGAGACAACTCTGATAATAATATTATGCACTGTCCTTGAATTTGATTGGTCCACACCCGAGACAGCTTTTCTTAGAGCCTAGTCTCCATTGGTGTTGGACCAGAAGACGCCAAAAGGCGTACAACTCAAAAACAGCAGAGCACTATCAGAGTTATTGAGGGCTCGGGTTGAGCATTTACATTATGAGACCTCCTTTGCCAGTAACAAGATATAGTAATGAGGTTTTTACCCTTTTAACTGGCACACAAAACTGACACCTTTATTATTATCAGAGTTGTCTTTTTTGTTTGCATTCTGACTGCTTGTGTTGTGGTTATTGCAAACACGATGCCTTGAATAAAGGTGTCAGTTTTTGTGTGCCAGTTAAAAGGGGTAAAAACCTATTCCTATAAGGAGATTTCAGTTTTGTGTGCCGGTTAAAAGGGTAAAAACCTATTCCTATAAGGAGATTTCAGTTTTGTGTGCCGGTTAAAAGGGTAAAAACCTATTTCTATAAGAATATTTCAGTTTTGTGTGCCAGTTAAAAGGGTAAAAACCTATTTCTATAAGAATATTTCAGTTTTGTGTGCCAGTTAAAAGGGTAAAAACCTATTTCTATAAGAATATTTCAGTTTTGTGTGCCAGTTAAAAGGGTAAAAACCTATTTCTATATCTTGTTTCTGGCAAAGGAGGTCTCATAATGAGAATGTGTTTTGTTTGCATTCTGACTGCTTGTGTTGTGGTTATTGCAAACACGATGCCTTGAATAAAGGTGTCAGTTTTTGTGTGCCAGTTAAAAGGGTAAAACCTATTTCTATAAGAATATTTCAGTTTTGTGTGCCAGTTAAAAGGGTAAAACCTATTTATATAAGAATATTTCAGTTTTGTGTGCCGGTTAAAAGGGTAAAAACCTATTCCTATATCTTGTTACTGGCAAAGGAGAGGTCTCATAATGTAAATGCTCAACCCGAGCACCTCAATAACTCTGATAGTTCGCTGTTTTTTGAGCTGTACGCCTTTTGGCGTCTTCTGGTCCAACACCAGCGGAGAGACTTAAAGGGGCTCTAAGAAAAGCCGTCTCTGGTGTGGACCAATCAAATTCAAGGACAGTGCCAATATCATTATTATTATCAGAGTTGTCTTTATGTTTGTGTTTTTGACTGCTTGTGTTGTGGTTATTGAAGGTACGACGCCTTGAATAAAGGTGTCAGTTTTGTGTGTGCCAGTTAAAAGGGGTAAAAACCTATTCCTATATATCTTGTTTCTGGCAAAGGAGGTCTCATAATGAGAATGTGTGGTTTTTGTGTTGCATTTTGACTGCAGGTATTGTGGTTTAATGCAGTGAACATGAATCCTTGTTAAAAAAAGGTGTCAGCTTTGTTGCCAGAAAAAAAGGGGAAAAACCACCCTATTATTATAATTATTACATTTTAGTACTGGCAAAAAGGAGGTCCAATGATCATCTACCTTAATAATAATAATATTAATAGGGGGTTTTCCCATTTTTTTTTTATACAAGGATTCATGTTCACTGCATTAAACCACAATACTTGCAGTCAAAATGCAACACAAAAACCAAGCACTATGATAATATAACATGACGATGCACTGTCCTTGACGCTGATTGGTCCACGCCGAGGGACGGATTTTGCTTGAGCCTCGACCTAATTGGTGCTCGACCAGACGACGCCTAAAGGCGTCACCACAGCTCAAAAACAACGCCGCTAGCAAAGTAATTGAGGGGCTCGGGGTGTGAGCATCTACATCATTATTACACCTCCCTTGCCACTGCCAAAATAATATAATAATAATAATAGGGGGGGGGGGAGGAGGGATTTCCCCTTGTAAAAAAAAGGTTTCAGTTTTGTTGCTAAGAAAAAAGGGGAAAATCCCGATTATTATATTTTGGGGTATTGGCAAAGGAGGTCTATAATGATTATCATCTAACTTCTCCTCGACCAGCTCTAGACACGTTTGAGCGTGCATGTTCTCTTGATGTCACTGCCAATTTCTCGTTTCGTTAAACTTTGGCAAATCGCAACAACAAACCAATACTCATGTTACGTAGCAATGGTGATAATATAAAATTTTGATTTAAAGCTTTCTGTCACTGCAGGGATTCATATTCTTGGTTCTTTCGGTAAAGTCTCCACCACGTAGATAGGGAAACAATAAAATAATACCAAAAATATATACAACAATAAAATTATTGTAAAACAATAAAATTATTATTCTTGGTTCTTTCGGTAAAGTCACCACGTAGAAGGGGAACAATAAAATAATAAAAATATATAACAATAAAATTATTGTAAAACAATAAAATTATTATTCTTGGTTCTTTGGGTAAAGTCACCACCACGTAGATAGGGAAACAATGAAATAATAAAAATATGTAAAACAATAAAATTATTGTAAAACAATAAAATTATTATTCTTGGTTCTTTCGGTAAAGTCACCACCACGTAGAAGGGGAACAATAAAATAATAAAAATATAAAACAATAAAATTATTATATAACAATAAAATTGTTATTCTTGGTTCTTTCGGTAAAGTCACCACCACGTAGATAGGG
Source organism: Petromyzon marinus (assembly GCF_048934315.1). Lineage (NCBI taxonomy): Eukaryota > Metazoa > Chordata > Hyperoartia > Petromyzontiformes > Petromyzontidae > Petromyzon > Petromyzon marinus. The sequence continues at coordinate 496,345 of NW_027422634.1, read as the reverse complement.
AAACAATAAAATATAAAAAATATAAAACAATAAAATTATTTTGATTTAAAGCTTTCGTGACTGCAGTAATTCATATTCTTAGTTTTTTCGGTAAAGTCACCACGTTGAAGAGAAACAACAAAATAATAATAAAATATATATAAAACAATAAAAAATTCTCACGACGTTTCGACCATAACTCAAACGGTCATCTTCAGGTGTGTTGGTTTGCACAAATTAATTTTTAAACGGCGCATTTATTTATTTATAAAAACGTTAGCGCCACGCGCATCGATTTGGCAGTTTACCCAGGACTAGTCCATCTATATTCTGAAAAGAGGAGGGGGGAGACGAAATTTTTTTCAGAATATAGATGGACTAGTCCTGGGTAAACTGCCAAATCGCTGCGCGTGGCGCTAACGTTTTTTATAAATAAATAAATGCGCCGTTTAAAAATTAATTTATGCAAACCAACACACCTGAAGATGACCGTTTGAGTTATGGTCGAAACGTCGTGAGAATTTTTTATTGTTTTACATATATTTTATTATTATTTTGTTGTTTCTCTTCAACGTGACTTTACCGAAAAAACTAAGAATATGAATTACTGCAGTCACGAAAGCTTTAAATCAAAATAATTTTATTGTTTTATAATTTTTATATTTTGTGCCAACCCGCTGTACTTTAGCCACCCGGCGCTCCGCTCGTTGTTGTGAGCGTCGCTCCTCCGCCCTCTGCTGATGTTGGAGGGCGACTGCCTCCAACTGCCCAGTAGCGTCCTTCACGAGCCTCCTCCATAGAGGCCGGTCATTGGCAAGTCCACTCAGCTCCACGTCCTCCTGTACCACGTCACTCCATCTCTTCTCTAGCCCGTGCCGCGCCCGTTTAGCCCCCTCGATCGAGCCGAACAAAAGCTGTTTTGGCATGCGGTGGCTGGGCATGCGGGCTACATGACCCAGCCAAAGCAGCCTTGCCTGCCGGAGGAGCTCACCGATGGGACTTTGCCCAGATCTTTCAAGGATTTGTGAGCTCCTCACACAATCCAGCCTGGTTAAACCCAGAATGGATCGTAGGCGGGCCAGCCTAAATGTTTCCAACCTGCGAAGATGTTCCATTAGGGGGGTCCACGTTTCGCAAGCGTAGAGAAGGGATGGAATGACCATGGCCGAGAAGACCTGAAGCTTAGTGCGGAGCGACAGACCAGGTAGCTTCCACACAGCATTACGCAACCGATGAAAAGATAATGCCGCTCGACTGATTCGGAGTGAGACCTCTGCTGTAAAACCGGAGCCAGTCATGAACACACTGCCCAGGTATGGGAAACTCTCCACTCTCTCCACAACTGCCCCATCACCGATTGGGAGTTGTGGGGGCGGAGTGTCCGATGGTACAAAATACCCAGGCAGGTGCTTAGATTTGGTGGGGCTGATGGTAAGGCCCCACCTCTTAGTGGCACGCTCCAGTCTCAGCAGCAGCGTCTCCATCTCCTCCTCTGAATGAGCAGCTATTACCAAATCATCGGCATACATAACGTGGTTGAGCAATAGGGAGCCATCCCTTGACCGCACCCGGGCATCGATCAGCCTCCCATTATATCTGTACCATATGGAGATTCCCCCGGTACAGCTATTGAAGGCTTCACGAACTACGTGGTCAAAATAGATGTTAAATAATGTGGGAGCCAGAGGACATCCCTGTCGCACTCCAAGGTGTACAGGGAATGGCTCTGACTCCCGGCCACGTAGTTTTACCCGGGCCCGCTCACCATCATGAAGGTTCTTAATGATCGTGAGCAGAGGGTCAGGTACTCCAAAAGCACGAAGAACGACCCAGAGCCCAGGCCTACTGATGGTATCATAGGCCTTGACCAGGTCAATAAAGCAGAGATGTAGGTCTTGCTGGAATTCCCTACACCTCTGCTGTAGCAGACGGACAGAAAATATGGCATCTGTGCAGGACCGCCCTTTCCTGAAACCACAGGTACACACACAGTGTACACACACACAGGTACACACGCACACAGGTACACACACACATGTACACACACAGGTACACACACACAGTGTACACACACACAGTGTACACACAGTGTACACACACACACAGTGTACACACACACACACAGTGTACACACACACACAGGTACACACACACAGGTACACACACAGTGTACACACACACAGTGTACACACACACACGTACACACACACACACAGTCTACACACACACAGGTACACACAGTGTCACACACACAGGTACACACACACAGTGTACACACACAGTGTACACACACACAGAGTGTCACACACACACAGTGTACACACACACAGTGTACACACACACACAGTGTACACACACAGGTACACACACACACAGGTACACATACAGTGTACACACACAGTGTACACACACACACACACACAGGTACACACACAGGTACACACACACACAGGTACACACACACAGTGTACACACACACACACACAGGTACACACACAGGTACACACACACAGGTACACACACACAGTGTACACACACACACACACAGGTACACACACACACAGGTACACACACAGGTACACACACAGGTACACACACACACAGGTACACACACACAGGTACACACACAGTGTACACATAGAGTGCACACACACAGTGTACACACACACAGGAACACACACACAGGTACACACACAGTGTACACACACACACACAGGTACACACACAGTGTACACACACACACAATGTACACACACACAATGTACACACACACACAGGTACACACACACACAGTGTGTACACACACACACAGTGTACACACACACAGTACACACACACAGTGTACATACACACACAGTGTACACACAGGTACACAAACACAGCTACACACATACACAGGTACACACACAGTGTACACACACACAGTGTACACACACACACACACACGTACACACACACAGGTACACACACAGTGTACACACACACACAGTGTACACACAGTGTACACACACACACAGTGTACACACACACAGGTACACACACAGTGTACACACACACACAGGTACACACACACGAAAGGTACACACACACAGTGTCACACACACACAGGTACACACACACAGGTACACACACAGTGTACACACACACACAGTGTACACACACACAGTGTACACACACACACAGGTACACACACAGGTACACACACAGTGTACACACACACAGTGTACACACACACAGTGTCACACACACACACAGGTACACACACAGTGTCACACACACACAGGTACACACACACAGTGTACACACACACAGTGTACACACACACAGTACACACACAGTGTACACACACACACGTGTACACACACACACACTGTACACACACACAGTGTACACACACACACAGTGTACACACAAACACAGTGTACACACACACACGTGTACACACACATACACAGTGTACACACACACGCAGTGTACACACACACACACGTGTACACACACACATGTGTACACACGCACGTGTACACACACAGTGTACACACACACGTGTACACACACACACGTGTACACACACACAGTGTACACACACACACGTGTACACACACACAGTGTACACACACACACACGTGTACACACACATACACAGTGTACACACACACGCAGTGTACACACACACACACACGTGTACACACACGTGTACACACACACACAGTGTACACACACGTGTACACACACACACGTGTACACACACACAGTGTACACACACACAGGTACACACACACACACAGTCTACACACACACACAGGTACACACAGTGTCACACACACACAGGTACACACACACAGTGTACACACACAGTGTACACAGACACAGAGTGTCACACACACACAGTGTACACACACACAGTGTACACACACACACACAGTGTACACACACAGGTACACACACACACAGGTACATATACAGTGTACACACACACAGTGTACACACACACACACAGGTACACACACAGGTACACACACACAGGTACACACACACAGTGTCACACACACACAGGTACACACACACAGGTACACACACAGTGTACACACACACACACAGTGTACACACACAGTGTCACACACACACAGGTACACACACACAGGTACACACACAGTGTACACACACAGTGTACACACACACAGTGTACACACACACACAGGTACACACACACACACAGTCTACACACACACACACAGGTACACACAGTGTCACACACACACACAGGTACACACACAGTGTCACACACACACACAGTCTACACACACACAGGTACACACACAGTGTCTCACACACACACAGTGTACACACACACACAGTGTACACACACACAGTGTACACACACACAGGTACACACACACAGGTACACACACACAGTGTACACACACACACACAGGTACACACACACACAGGTACACACACAGTGTACACACACACTGTGTACACACACACAGTGTACACACACACACACAGGTACACACACAGGTACACACACAGTGTACACACACACACAGTGTACACACACACACAGTGTACACACACACACAGTGTACACACACAGGTACACACACAGGTACACACACACAGGTACACACACACAGTGTCACACACACACAGGTACACACACACAGGTACACACACAGTGTACACACACACACACTGTACACACACACAGTGTCACACACACACAGGTACACACACACAGGTACACACACAGTGTACACACACACAGTGTACACACACACACAGGTACACACACACACACAGTCTACACACACACACAGGTACACACAGTGTCACACACACACACAGGTACACACACAGTGTCACACACACACACAGTCTACACACACACAGGTACACACACAGTGTCTCACACACACACAGTGTACACACACAGTGTACACACACACAGTGTACACTCACACAGTGTACAGACACACAGTGTACACACACACACACAGTGTACACACACACGTACACAACAACAACAACAACCGCCATTCGCCACTAAGTGGCGGTGACGTCACCACGACGCTTGTGCCAGGCTATGTGCACCCTGAGGCCACGTGAAGTGTCGAACGCCCGCTGGCAGGAGGTCACGGGGCAGACCCAGCAGGTGCCACGGGTCGACTGACTGAGATGACTGGCTGATGCACCACCTGTGCCCCCTACTGTGCCAACCTGCTGTGCTTTAGCCACCCGGCGCTCCGCTCGCTGTTGTGAGCGTCGCTCCTCCGCCCTCCGTTGTTGTTGGAGGGCGACTGCCTCCAACTGCCCAGTAGCATCCTTCACGAGCCTCCTCCACAGAGGCCGATCTTGACACCGCTGGTACCAGTCATCGGCAAGTCCACTCAGCTCCACGTCCTCCTGTACCACATCACTCCATCTCTTCTCTAGCCCGTGCCGCGCCCGCTTAGCCCCCTCAATCCGGCCAAACAAAAGCTGTTTCGGCATGCGGTGGCTGGGCATGTGGGCTACATGACCCAGCCATCGCAGCCTTGCCTGCCGGAGGAGCTCACCGATGGGACCCTGCCCAGATCTTTCAAGGATTTGTGAGCTCCTCACACAATCCAGTCTGGTTAAACCCAGGATGGATCGTAGGCAGGCCAGCCTAAATGTTTCTAACCGGCGAAGATGTTCCATTAGGGGGGTCCACGTTTCGCAAGCGTAGAGAAGGGAGGGAATGACCGTGGCCGAGAAGACCTGAAGCTTAGTGCGGAGCGACAGACCAGGTAGCTTCCACACAGCGTTACGCAACCGATGAAAAGATATTGCCGCTCGACTGATTCGGAGTGAGACCTCTGCTGTTAAACTGGAGCCAGTCATAAGCACACTGCCCAGGTATGGGAAACTCTCCACTCTCTCCACAACTGCCCCATCACCGATTGGGAGTTGTGGGGGCGGAGTGTCCGATGGTACAAAATACCCAGGCAGGTGCTTAGTTTTGGTGGGGCTGATGGTAAGGCCCCACCTCTTAGTGGCACGCTCCAGTCTCAGCAGCAACGTCTCCAACTCCTCCTCTGACTGAGCAGCTATTACCAAGTCATCAGCATACATAACGTGGTTGAGCAATAGGGAGCCATCCCTTGACCGCACCCAGGCATCGATTAGCCTCCCATTATATCTGTACCATATGGAGATTCCCCCGGTACAGCTATTGAAGTCTTCACGAACTACGTGGTCAAAATAGATGTTAAATAATGTGGGAGCCAGAGGACATCCCTGTCGCACCCCAAGGTGTACAGGGAATGGCTCTGACTCCCGGCCACGTAGTTTTACCCGGGCCCGCTCACCATCATGAAGGTTCTTAATGATCGTGAGCAGAGGGTCAGGTACTCCAAAAGCACGAAGAACGACCCAGAGCCCAGGCCTACTGATGGTATCATAGGCCTTGACCAGGTCAATAAAGCAGAGATGTAGGTCTTGCTGGAATTCCCTACACCTCTGCTGTAGCAGACGGACAGAAAATATGGCATCTGTGCAGGACCGCCCTTTCCTGAAACCACAGGTACACACACAGTGTACACACACACAGGTACACACGCACACAGGTACACACACACATGTACACACACACAGTGTACACACACACAGTGTACACACAGTGTACACACACACACAGTGTACACACACACACACACAGTGTACACACACACAGGTACACACACACAGGTACACACACAGTGTACACACACACAGTGTACACACACACACGTACACACACACACACAGTCTACACACACACAGGTACACACAGTGTCACACACACAGGTACACACACACAGTGTACACACACAGTGTACACACACACAGAGTGTCACACACACACAGTGTACACACACACAGTGTACACACACACACAGTGTACACACACAGGTACACACACACACAGGTACACATACAGTGTACACACACAGTGTACACACACACACACAGGTACACACACAGGTACACACACACAGGTACACACACACAGTGTACACACACACACACACAGGTACACACACAGGTACACACACACAGGTACACACACACAGTGTACACACACACACACACAGGTACACACACACACAGGTACACACACAGGTACACACACAGGTACACACACACACAGGTACACACACACAGGTACACACACAGTGTACACATAGAGTGCACACACACAGTGTACACACACACAGGAACACACACACAGGTACACACACAGTGTACACACACACACACAGGTACACACACAGTGTACACACACACACAATGTACACACACACAATGTACACACACACACAGGTACACACACACACAGTGTGTACACACACACACAGTGTACACACACACAGTACACACACACAGTGTACATACACACACAGTGTACACACAGGTACACAAACACAGCTACACACATACACAGGTACACACACAGTGTACACACACACAGTGTACACACACACACACACGTACACACACACAGGTACACACACAGTGTACACACACACACAGGTACACACACAGTGTACACACACACAGTGTACACACACACAGGTACACACACAGTGTACACACACACACAGGTACACACACACGAAAGGTACACACACACAGTGTCACACACACACAGGTACACACACACAGGTACACACACAGTGTACACACACACACAGTGTACACACACACAGTGTACACACACACACAGGTACACACACAGGTACACACACAGTGTACACACACACAGTGTACACACACACAGTGTCACACACACACACAGGTACACACACAGTGTCACACACACACAGGTACACACACACAGTGTACACACACACAGTGTACACACACACAGTACACACACAGTGTACACACACACACGTGTACACACACACACACTGTACACACACAGTGTACACACACACACAGTGTACACACAAACACAGTGTACACACACACACGTGTACACACACATACACAGTGTACACACACACGCAGTGTACACACACACACACGTGTACACACACACATGTGTACACACGCACGTGTACACACACAGTGTACACACACACGTGTACACACACACACGTGTACACACACACACAGTGTACACACACACACGTGTACACACACACAGTGTACACACACACACACGTGTACACACACATACACAGTGTACACACACACGCAGTGTACACACACACACACGTGTACACACACACGTGTACACACACACACAGTGTACACACACACGTGTACACACACACACGTGTACACACACACAGTGTACACACACACAGGTACACACACACACACAGTCTACACACACACACACAGGTACACACAGTGTCACACACACACAGGTACACACACACAGTGTACACACACAGTGTACACAGACACAGAGTGTCACACACACACAGTGTACACACACACAGTGTACACACACACACACAGTGTACACACACAGGTACACACACACAGGTACATATACAGTGTACACACACACAGTGTACACACACACACACAGGTACACACACAGGTACACACACACAGGTACACACACACAGTGTCACACACACACAGGTACACACACACAGGTACACACACAGTGTACACACACACACACAGTGTACACACACAGTGTCACACACACACAGGTACACACACACAGGTACACACACAGTGTACACACACAGTGTACACACACACAGTGTACACACACACACAGGTACACACCCACACAGTCTACACACACACACACAGGTACACACAGTGTCACACACACACACAGGTACACACACAGTGTCACACACACACACACAGTCTACACACACACAGGTACACACACAGTGTCTCACACACACACACAGTGTACACACACACACAGTGTACACACACACAGTGTACACACACACAGGTACACACACACAGGTACACACACACAGTGTACACACACACACACAGGTACACACACACACAGGTACACACACAGTGTACACACACACTGTGTACACACACACAGTGTACACACACACACACAGGTACACACACAGGTACACACACAGTGTACACACACACACAGTGTACACACACACACAGTGTACACACACACACAGTGTACACACACAGGTACACACACAGGTACACACACACAGGTACACACACACAGTGTCACACACACACAGGTACACACACACAGGTACACACACAGTGTACACACACACACACTGTACACACACACAGTGTCACACACACACAGGTACACACACACAGGTACACACACAGTGTACACACACACAGTGTACACACACACACAGGTACACACACACACAGTCTACACACACACACAGGTACACACAGTGTCACACACACACACAGGTACACACACAGTGTCACACACACACACAGTCTACACACACACAGGTACACACACAGTGTCTCACACACACACAGTGTACACACACACAGTGTACACACACAGTGTACACACACACAGTGTACACTCACACAGTGTACACACACACAGTGTACACACACACAGTGTACACACACACACAGGTACACACACAGGTACACACACACAGGTACACACACACAGTGTACACACACACACACAGGTACACACACACCCAGGTACACACACAGGTACACACACAGTGTACACACACACAGTGTAGACACACACACACACAGGTACACACACAGGTACACACACAGTGTACACACACAGTGTACACACACACACAGTGTACACACACACACACAGGTACACACACAGGTACACACACACAGGTACACACACACAGTGTCACACACACACAGGTACACACACACAGGTACACACACAGTGTACACACACACACACAGTGTACACACACAGTGTCACACACACACACAGGTACACACACACAGGTACACACACAGTGTACACACACACAGTGTACACACACACAGTGTACACACACACACAGGTACACACACACACACAGTCTACACACACACACAGGTACACACAGTGTCACACACACACACACAGGTACACACACAGTGTCACACACACACACAGTCTACACACACACAGGTACACACACAGTGTCTCACACACACACAGTGTACACACAGTGTACACACACACAGTGTACACTCACACAGTGTACACACACACAGTGTACACACACACACACAGTGTACACACACAGTGTACACACACACAGTGTACACACACACACAGGTACACACACAGGTACACACACACAGGTACACACACACAGTGTACACACACACACACAGGTACACACACACACAGGTACACACACAGTGTACACACACACTGTGTACACACACACAGTGTACACACACACACACACAGGTACACACACAGGTACACACACAGTGTACACACACACAGAGTGCACACACACACACAGTGTACACACACACAGTGTACACACACACAGTGTACACACACAGTGTACACACACAGTGTACACTCACACAGTGTATACACACACAGTGTACACACACACAGTGTACACACACACACACAGGTACACACACACAGTGTACACACACACACAGTGTACACACACACAGTGTACACACACACAGTGTACACACACAGTGTACACACACACACAGTGTACACACACAGGTACACACACAGGTACACACACAGTGTACACACACAGTGCACACACACACAGTGTACACACACACACACAGTGTACACACACACACAGTGTACACACACACAGTGACACACAGACACAGTGTACACACAGACACACAGTGTACACACACACACAGTGTACACACACACAGTGTACACACACACACAGTGTACACACACACACAGTGTACACACACACACAGTGTACACACACAGTGTACACACACACAGTGTACACACACACACAGTGTACACACACACACAGTGTACACACACACAGTACACACACACAGTGTACACACGTGCAGGAAGGCCTGCACGTGTGTACAGTGTGTGTGTGTGGGGATGATGGAGGAGGGAGGGGCTAGGAGGGAGGGGCAAGAGGGAGGGGCAGGAGGGGAGGGGGAGGGGCAAGGAGGAAGGGGCAGGAGGGAGGGGCTAGGATGGAGGGGGATGGGCTAGGAGGGAGGGGGGAGGGGCTAGGAGGGAGGAGCTAGGAGGGAGGGGGGAGGGGCTAGGGGGGAGGGGCTAGGAGGGAGGGGCTAGGAGGGAGGGGCAGGAGGGAGGGGCTAAGAGGGAGGGGGGAGGGGTTAGGATGGAGGAGGGAGGGGCTAGGAGGGAGGGGGGAGGGGCTAGGAGGGAGGGGGAGGGGGCTAGGAGGGAGGGGCAAGAGGGAGGGGGGAGGGGCTAGGAGGGGGGAGGGGCTAGGAGGGTGGGGGAGGGGCTAGGGGGGAGGGGCTAGGAGGGCGGGGGGAGGGGCTAGGAGGGAGGGGCAGGAGGGAGGGGGGAGGGGTTAGGATGGAGGAGGGAGGGGCTAGGAGGGAGGGGCTAGGAGGGGGGAGGGGCTAGGAGGGGGGAGGGGCTAGGAGGGAGGGGAGGGGGAGGGGCTAGGAGGGGGAGGGGCTAGGAGGGAGGGGCTAGGAGGGAGGGGGAGGGGCTAGGAGGAAGGGGGGAGGGGCTAGGAGGGAGGGGCAGGAGGGGGGAGGGGCTAAGAGGGAGGGGGGAGGGGTTAGGATGGAGGAGGGAGGGGCTAGGAGGGAGGGGCTGGGAGGGAGGGGCTAGGAGGGGGGAGGGGCTAGGAGGGGGGAGGGGCTAGGAGGGAGGGGGGAGGGGAGGGGGAGGGGCTAGGAGGGAGGGTGGAGGGGCTAAGAGGGAGGGGCTAGGAGGGAGGGGGAAGGGGCTAGGAGGGAGGGGGAGGGGCTAGGAGGGAGGGGGAGGGGGCTAGGAGGGAGGGGCAAGAGGGAGGGGTGAGGGGCTAGGAGGGGGGAGGGGCTAGGAGGGAGGGGGGAGGGGAGGGGGAGGGGCTAGGAGGGAGGGTGGAGGGGCTAAGAGGGAGGGGGGAGGGGTTAGGATGGAGGAGGGAGGGGCTAGGAGGGAGGGGGAGGGGCTAGGAGGGAGGGGGAGGGGGCTAGGAGGGAGGGGCAAGAGGGAGGGGTGAGGGGCTAGGAGGGGGGAGGGGCTAGGAGGGTGGGGGAGGGGCTAGGGGGGAGGGGGGAGGGGCTAGGAGGGAGGGGGGAGGGACTAGGAGGGAGGGGCAGGAGGGAGGGGCTAGGAGGGAGGGGCTAGGAGGGGGGAGGGGCTAGGAGGGGGGAGGGGCTAGGAGGGAGGGGGAGGGGGAGGGGCTAGGAGGAAGGGGGAGGGGCTAGGAGGGAGGGGCTAGGAGGGAGGGGGAGGGGCTAGGAGGGAGGGGCTAGGAAGGAGGGGCAGGAGGGAGGGGGGAGGGGCTAAGAGGGAGGGGGGAGGGGTTAGGATGGAGGAGGGAGGGGCTAGGAGGGAGTGGGGAGGGGCTAGGAGGGAGGGGCTAGGAGGGGGGAGGGGCTGGGAGGGAGGGGGGAGGGGAGGGGGAGGGGCTAGGAGGGGGAGGGGCTAGGAGGGAGGAGGGAGGGGCTAGGAGGGAGGGGGAGGGGCTAGGAGGGAGGGGGAGGGGCTAGGAGGGAGGGGGGAGTGTAAATGTGGAACGTCAACTTTTTTTTGGTCGGTGAGTCGATTCAGAAATCGATTAACTAAAAATGGCGATTCGATTCCACCTGCTGCTGCTGAAGCCTTACGGTCTCTTCCGGTTGTGACGCCACACAATTCTCGATTCCACACAAAGTCGATTCCTTTAGGGAAGCGATTGGGAATCGATTTCCTGGTGTCGATTGTATTCCCTTGGTTAAGTCTCTGGTAGGGGCTATTGAGGAATCGATTGTTACAATAGTTGGCGATTCGATTCCATTTCCTCCTGCTGCCAGTGAGGCCTCGCGGCCACTTCCGGGGTTGTTGCTGACAACGATTCCCGATTCTCGATTAGGAATCGACTTTAATCGACACGAATGGAGAATCGTCGGCGGCGTCAATCCCGGAAGTGGCCGCGAGGCTTCAGTTGGAGAAATCGAATCGCCAATTTTGCAACAATCGATTCCTCAATAGACCCTCCATGTCGCATAACCAAAGGAATCGAATCTTTGGAATTATAATCGATTACTCATAGACTAAAGAGTTGACCTACCAAACAAATCGACACCGCCAACGCGTAACCGATTCCGAAGCGCGCTTTCCGTATACTTAACCAAAGGAATCGAATTTTGGGCTGGTGAATCGAGAATCGTCGTTGGCTCAACCCCGGAAGTGGCCGCGAGGCTTCAGCAGCAGCAGGAGCAGCAGAAAAAGGAATCGAATCGCAAACTAAGCAACAATCGATTCCTGAATAGACCCTCCCGTAGACTTAACCAGAGGAATAGAATCTACACCAAGTAATCGATTCCTAAAGACTCAACCGTATTTTGTACAAGAAAAAATCGACTACTCTAACGCGTAACCGATTCCAAATCGCAATTTCCGTATACGTAACCAAAGGAATCGACGTCACAAACTAATCGTTAATACCTGGAATCGAAATCGGCGTCTTTGATAATCCCGGATGTGTCGGCGCGATACAGAAGCAAGATGAATCGAATCGCTAACTTGGCTACAATAGATTCCTACATAGACCTCTACCATAGACTCTATCAAAGGAATCGATTCCTTAACAGACTCAACCGTATAATACAACACCAAAGGAATCGATACATTTAATCGTCACATCCCGAAAATCGGAATCGGTGTCCCCCGACAATCCCGGAAGTATCCTGGCCGCCCAGAAGCAAAGCGGAATCGAATCGCAAACATTTCACCACTAACCGATTCCTCAACGCTGCCTTAATCCAAACGAATCGAATCGATCCGAAACTAATCAACATCTCGAATGCGACTCGACCTAATCCCTCCCATTTCCCCTCGCCAAAGGTAAAGAATCGACAACGCCAACGCGTCGTTCAACCGACTCCGAATCGCGCTTTCCGTTGGGTTAAGTTACGTATTACACTTAACACCAAAAAGGAATCGAATTGCGAGTTGACTAAAAAAAAAATCGAAGAGAATCGCCCGCTGGAGTCGACCCCGGAAGTGCGGCGGTGGGTGGCTTCAACCGACGATGGCGGCCGCCGGCTCATCCACAGCGGTGGCTGGGAGCGGTCGAGCGGAGTTCGTGGTGGGAGGGAAATACAAACTGGTGAGGAAGATTGGGAGCGGCTCCTTCGGAGACATCTACCTGGCCATGAACATCACCACGGGAGAGGTGGGTGGGTGACAGGGTGGGTGGGTGAGTGGGTGGGTGAGTGGGTGGGTGAGTGGGTGAGTGAGTGGGTGGGTGAGTGAGTGGGTGGGTGAGTGAGTGAGTGGGTGAGTGAGTGGGTGAATGAGTGAGTGGGTGAGTGAGTGGGTGAGTGGGTGAGTGAGTGAGTGAGTGGGTGGGTGAGTGGGTGGGTGAGTGAGTGGGTGAGTGAGTGAGTGGGTGGGTGAGTGGGTGGGTGAGTGAGTGGGTGGGTGAGTGAGTGTGTGACTGAGTGAGTGTGTAAGTGAGTGAGTGAGTGAGTGGGTGAGTGAGTGAGTGGGTGAGTGAGTGAGTGTGTAAGTGAGTGAGTGTGTGAGTGAGTGTGTGAGTGAGTGAGTGACTGAGTGAGTGAGTGAGTGGGTGAGTGGTGGGAGGGTGAGTGGGTGGGTGAGTGGGTGAGTGAGTGAGTGGGTGGGTGGGTGAGTGAGTGAATGGGTGGGTGGGTGAGTGGGTGGGTGAGTGAGTGGGTGAGTGAGTGGGTGAGTGGGTGGGTGGTTGAGTGGGTGGGTGGTTGAGTGGGTGGGTGGGTGAGTGAGTGGGTGAGTGAGTGAGTGGGTGAGTGAGTGAGTGGGTGAGTGAGTGGGTGAGCGAGTGGGTGAGCGAGTGGGTGAGCAAGTGAGCGGGTGAGCGAGTGAGTGAGTGGGTGAGCGAGTGGGTGAGTGAGTGGTGGGTGGGTGGGTGAGTGAGTGAGTGGGTGAGAGGGTGGGTGGGTGAATGAGTGGATGGGTGAGTGAGTGAGTGAGAGGGTGATTGGGTGGGTGAGTGGGTGAGTGGGTGGGTGAGTGAGTGGGTGAGTGGGTGGGTGAGTGAGTGAGTGAGTGGGTGGGTGGGTGAGTGAGTGGGTGAGTGGGTGGGTGAGTGAATGGGTGAGTGGGTGAGTGGGTGAGTGGGTGGGTGAGTGGGTGAGTGAGGGGTGGGTGGGTGGGTGAGTGAGTGAGTGGGTGGGTGAGGGGGTGAGTGAGTGGGTGAGTGAGTGAGTGGGTGAGTGGGTGAGTGAGTGAGTGGGTGAGTGGGTGGGTGAGTGGGTGGGTGAGTGAGTGAGTGGGTGGGTGAGTGGGTGAGTGAGGGGGTGAGTGAGTGAACGAGTGGGTGGGTGAGTGAGTGGGTGGGTGAGTGGGTGAGTGAGTGGGTGAGTGGGTGGGTGAGTGAGTGGGTGAGAGGGTGGGTGAGTGAGTGAGTGGGTGAGTGAGTGGGTGAGTGAGTGGGTGAGTGAGTGAGTGAGTGGTGGGTGGGTGAGTGAGTGAATGGGTGGGTGAGTGGGTGGGTGAGTGAGTGAGTTGGTGGGTGAGTGAGCACTTGCCCCTACAGCCCTGCTAGAGGCTACCTGGGGGAGCTTTGTCTGTGTCTCAGCACTTGCCCCTACAACCCTGCTAGAGGCTACCTGGGGGAGCTTTGTCTGTGTCTCAGCACTTGCCCCTACAGCCCTGCTAGAGGCTACCTGGGGGAGCTTTGTGTAACAGCACTTGCCCCTACAGCCCTGCTAGAGGCTACCTGGGGGAGCTTTGTCTGTGTCTCAGCAGTTGCCCCTACAGCTCTGCTAGAGGCTACCTGGGGGAGCTTTGTCTGTGTAAAAGCACTTGCCCCTACAGCCCTGCTAGAGGCTACCATGGGGAGCTTTGTCTGTGTCTCAGCACTTGCCCCTACAGCCCTGCTAGAGGCTACCTGGGGGAGCTTTGTCTGTGTCTCAGCACTTGCCCCTACAGCCCTGTTAGAGGCTACCTGGGGTAGCTTTGTCTGCGTCTTAGCAAGTGCCCCTACAGCGCTGCTAGAGGCTACCTGGGGGATCTTTGTCTGTGTCTCAGCACTTGCCCCTACAGCCCTGCTAGAGGCTACCTGGGGGAGCTTTGTCTGTGTCTCCGCACTTGCCCCTACAGCGCTGCTAGAGGCTACCTGGGGGATCTTTGTCTGTGTCTCAGCACTTGCCCCCTACAGCGCTGCTAGAGGCTACCTGGGGGAGTTTTGTCTGTGTGTAACAGCACTTGCCCCTACAGCCCTGCTAGAGGCTACCTGGGGGATCTTTGTCTGTGTCTCCGCACTTGCCCCTACAGCGCTGCTAGAGGCTACCTGGGGGATCTTTGTCAGTGTCTCAGCACTTGCCCCTACAGCGCTGCTAGAGGCTACCTGGGGGAGCTTTGTCTGTGTCTCAGCACTTGCCCCCTACAGCGCTGCTAGAGGCTACCTGGGGGATCTTTGTCTGTGTCTCAGCACTTGCCCCTACAGCGCTGCTAGAGGCTACCTGGGGGAGCTTTGTCTGTGTCTCAGCACTTGCCCCCTACAGCGCTGCTAGAGGCTACCTGGGGGATCTTTGTCTGTGTCCCAGCACTTGGCCCTACAGCCCTGCTAGAGGCTACCTGGGGGATCTTTGTCTGTGTCTCCACACTTGCCCCTACAGCCCTGCTAGAGGCTACCTGGGGGAGCTTTGTCTGTGTGTGTAACAGCACTTGCCCCTACAGCGCTGCTAGAGGCTACCTGGGGGATCTTTGTCTGTGTCCCAGCACTTGCCCCTACAGCGCTGCTAGAGGCTACCTGGGGGAGCTTTGTCTGTGTGTGTCTCAGCACTTGGCCCTACAGCCCTGCTAGAGGCTACCTGGGGGAGCTTTGTCTGTGTGTGTAACAGCACTTGCCCCTACAGCCCTGCTAGAGGCTACCTGGGGGAGCTTTGTCTGTGTCTCAGCACTTGCCCCCTACAGCGCTGCTAGAGGCTACCTGGGGGATCTTTGTCTGTGTGTGTAACAGCACTTGCCCCTACAGCGCTGCTAGAGGCTACCTGGGGGATCTTTGTCTGTGTCTCAGCACTTGCCCCTACAGCCCTGCTAGAGGCTACCTGGGGGAGCTTTGTCTGTGTCTCAGCACTTGGCCCTACAGCCCTGCTAGAGGCTACCTGGGGGATCTTTGTCTGTGTCTCAGCACTTGCCCCTACAGCCCTGCTAGAGGCTACCTGGGGGATCTTTGTCTGTGTCCCAGCACTTGCCCCTACAGCGCTGCTAGAGGCTACCTGGGGGAGCTTTGTCTGTGTGTGTCTCAGCACTTGGCCCTACAGCGCTGCTAGAGGCTACCTGGGGGATCTTTGTCTGTGTGTGTAACAGCACTTGCCCCTACAGCGCTGCTAGAGGCTACCTGGGGGATCTTTGTCTTTGTTGCGTGATGTAGGAAGTGGCTGTGAAGCTGGAATCCCAGAAGGCTCGACATCCTCAGCTGCTGTACGAGAGTAAGTTGTACAAGATCCTGCAAGGAGGAGTGGGCATTCCAAATATACGGTGAGTGGGTGGGTGGGTGAGTGGGTGGGTGGGTGAGTGGGTGGGTGAGTGGGTGAGTGGGTGGGTGAGTGAGTGGGTGGGTGGGTGAGTGGGTGGGTGGGTGAGTGGGTGGGTGGGTGAGTGGGTGGGTGGGTGAGTGGGTGAGTGGGTGGGTGAGTGCATAGGTGAGTGCGTAGGTGATTTGGTAAGTGAGTGGGTGAGTGAGTGGGTGGGTGAGTGGGTGAGTGGGTGAGTGGGTGGGTGAGTGGGTGGGTGGGTGAGTGGGTGGGTGAGTGAGTGGTTGGGTGGGTGGGTGAGTGCGTAGGTGATTTGGTAAGTGAGTGGGTGGATGAGTGGGTGGGTGGGTGGGTGAGTGAGTGGGTGAGTGAGTGGGTGAGTGCGTAGTTGAGCGGGTGAGCGGGCGGGTGAGCGGGCGGGTGAGCGAGTGGGTGAATGGGCGAGTGAGCGGGTGAGCGAGCGAGTAGGCGAGTGTGTCGTCCAAACAGCTGTCCAGTGCTTTGTGCCATCAGCTCAGCCGCACGGCGGCTTCAGTCACGGAGGCACCGTCAGGGTCGGTGATCGAACCCACGACCTCCTGTAGACCAGGCGAGGTAGTCAACATCTCCACATTGTCAGGATGGAACCCACGACCTCCTGTAGACCAGGCGAGGTAGTCAACATCTCACCATTGTCAGGGTCCAACCCACGACCTCCTGTATACCAGGCGAGGTAGTCAACATCTCCCCATTGTCAGGATGGAACCCACGACCTCCTGTAGACCAGGCGAGGTAGTCAACATCTCTCCATTGTCAAGATGGAACCCACGACCTCCTGTAGACCAGGCGAGGTAGTCAACATCTCCCCATTGTCAGGGTCCAACCCACGACCTCCTGTAGACCAGGCGAGGTAGTCAACATCTCTCCATTGTCAGGGTCCAACCCACGACCTCCTGTAGACCAGGCGAGGTAGTCAACATCTCCCCATTGTCAGTGTCCAACCCACGACCTCCTGTAGCCAGGCGAGGTAGTCAACATCTCCCCATTGTCAGGGTCCAACCCACGACCTCCTGTAGACCAGGCGAGGTAGTCAACATCTCCCCATTGTCAGGATGGAACCCACGACCTCCTGTAGACCAGGCGAGGTAGTCAACATCTCTCCATTGTCAGGATGGAACCCACGACCTCCTGTAGACCAGGCGAGGTAGTCAACATCTCCCCATTGTCAGGATGGAACCCACGACCTCCTGTAGACCAGGCGAGGTAGTCAACATCTCTCCATTGTCAGGATGGAACCCACGACCTCCTGTATACCAGGCGAGGTAGTCAACATCTCCCCATTGTCAGGATGGAACCCACGACCTCCTGTAGACCAGGCGAGGTAGTCAACATCTCCCCATTGTCAGGATGGAACCCACGACCTCCTGTAGACCAGGCGAGGTAGTCAACATCTCCCCATTGTCAGGGTCCAACCCACGACCTCCTGTAGACCAGGCGAGGTAGTCAACATCTCCCCATTGTCAGGATGGGACCCACGACCTCCTGTATACCAGGCGAGGTAGTCAACATCTCTCCATTGTCAGGGTCCAACCCACGACCTCCTGTAGACCAGGCGAGGTAGTCAACATCTCCCCATTGTCAGGATGGAACCCACAACCTCCTGTGTACCAGGCGAGGTAGTCAACATCTCCACATTGTCAGGGTCCAACCCACGACCTCCTGTATACCAGGCGAGGTAGTCAACATCTCCCCATTGTCAGGATGGAGCCCACGACCTCCTGTATACCAGGCGAGGTAGTCAACATCTCCCCATTGTCAGGATCGAACCCACGACCTCCTGTAGACCAGGCGAGGTAGTCAACATCTCCCCATTGTCAGGATCGAACCCACGACCTCCTGTAGACCAGGCGAGGTAGTCAACATCTCCCCATTGTCAGGGTCCAACCCACGACCTCCTGTAGACCAGGCGAGGTAGTCAACATCTCCCCATTGTCAGGATGGAACCCACGACCTCCTGTATACCAGGCGAGGTAGTCAACATCTCTCCATTGTCAGGGTCCAACCCACGACCTCCTGTAGACCAGGCGAGGTAGTCAACATCTCCCCATTGTCAGTGTCCAACCCACGACCTCCTGTAGACCAGGCGAGGTAGTCAACATCTCCCCATTGTCAGGATGGAACCCACGACCTCCTGTAGACCAGGCGAGGTAGTCAACATCTCTCCATTGTCAGGGTCCAACCCACGACCTCCTGTAGAGCAGGCGAGGTAGTCAACATCTCCACATTGTCAGGGTCCAACCCACGACCTCCTGTAGACCAGGCGAGGTAGTCAACATCTCTCCATTGTCAGGGTCCAACCCACGACCTCCTGTAGACCAGGCGAGGTAGTCAACATCTCCCCATTGTCAGGATGGAACCCACGACCTCCTGTAGACCAGGCGAGGTAGTCAACATCTCCCCATTGTCAGGATGGAACCCACGACCTCCTGTATACCAGGCGAGGTAGTCAACATCTCTCCATTGTCAAGATGGAACCCACGACCTCCTGTAGACCAGGCGAGGTAGTCAACATCTCCACATTGTCAGGATGGAACCCACGACCTCCTGTAGACCAGGCGAGGTAGTCAACATCTCTCCATTGTCAGGGTCCAACCCACGACCTCCTGTATACCAGGCGAGGTAGTCAACATCTCCCCATTGTCAGGGTCCACGACCTCCTGTAGACCAGGCGAGGTAGTCAACATCTCCCCATTGTCAGGGTCCAACCCACGACCTCCTGTAGACCAGGCGAGGTAGTCAACATCTCCCCATTGTCAGGATGGAACCCACGACCTCCTGTAGACCAGGCGAGGTAGTCAACATCTCTCCATTGTCAGGATCCAACCCACGACCTCCTGTATGCCAGGCGAGGTAGTCAACATCTCCCCATTGTCAGGGTCCACGACCTCCTGTATACCAGGCGAGGTAGTCAACATCTCTCCATTGTCAGGATGGAACCCACGACCTCCTGTAGACCAGGCGAGGTAGTCAACATCTCCCCATTGTCAGTGTCCAACCCACGACCTCCTGTATACCAGGCGAGGTAGTCAACATATCCCCATTGTCAGGATGGAACCCACGACCTCCTGTAGACCAGGCGAGGTAGTCAACATCTCCCCATTGTCAGGGTCCACGACCTCCTGTAGACCAGGCGAGGTAGTCAACATCTCCCCATTGTCAGGATGGAACCCACGACCTCCTGTAGACCAGGCGAGGTAGTCAACATATCCCCATTGTCAGGATCGAACCCACGACCTCCTGTAGACCAGGCGAGGTAGTCAACATCTCTCCATTGTCAGGGTCCAACCCACGACCTCCTGTAGACCAGGCGAGGTAGTCAACATCTCCCCATTGTCAGGGTCCACGACCTCCTGTAGGCCAAGCGAGGTAGTCAACATCTCCCCATTGTCAGGGTCCACGACCTCCTGTAGACCACGCGAGGTAGTCAACATCTCTCCATTGTCAGGATGGAACCCACGACCTCCTGTAGACCAGGCGAGGTAGTCAACATCTCTCCATTGTCAGGGTCCAACCCACGACCTCCTGTAGACCAGGCGAGGTAGTCAACATATCTCCATTGTCAGGGTCCACGACCTCCTGTGTACCAGGAGAGGTAGTCAACATCTCCCCATTGTCAGGGTCCACGACCTCCTGTATACCAGGCGAGGTAGTCAACATCTCCCCATTGTCAGGGTCCAACCCACGCCCTCCTGTAGACCAGGCGAGGTAGTCAACATCTCTCCATTGTCAGGATGGAACCCACGACCTCCTGTAGACCAGGCGAGGTAGTCAACATCTCCCCATTGTCAGGATGGAACCCACGACCTCCTGTATACCAGGCGAGGTAGTCAACATCTCTCCATTGTCAGGGTCCAACCCACGACCTCCTGTAGACCAGGCGAGGTAGTCAACATCTCCCCATTGTCAGGATGGAACCCACGACCTCTTGTAGACCAGGCGAGGTAGTCAACATCTCCCCATTGTCAGGATGGAACCCACGACCTCCTGTAGACCAGGCGAGGTAGTCAACATCTCCCCATTGTCAGGGTCCAACCCACGACCTCCTGTAGACCAGGCGAGGTAGTCAACATCTCCCCATTGTCAGGATGGAACCCACGACCTCTTGTAGACCAGGCGAGGTAGTCAACATCTCCCCATTGTCAGGGTCCAACCCACGACCTCCTGTAGACCAGGCGAGGTAGTCAACATCTCCACATTGTCAGGATGGAACCCACGACCTCCTGTATACCAGGCGAGGTAGTCAACATCTCCACATTGTCAGGATGGAACCCACGACCTCCTGTAGACCAGGCGAGGTAGTCAACATCTCTCCATTGTCAGTGTCGAACCCACGACCTCCTGTAGACTAGGCGAGGTAGTCAACATCTCTCCATTGTCAGGGTCCAACCCACGACCTCCTGTATACCAGGCGAGGTAGTCAACATCTCCACATTGTCAGGATGGAACCCACGACCTCCTGTAGACCAGGCGAGGTAGTCAACATCTCCCCATTGTCAGGGTCCAACCCACGACCTCCTGTAGGCCGGGCGAGGTAGTCAACATCTCCACATTGTCAGGGTCCAACCCACGACCTCCTGTAGGCCAGGCGAGGTAGTCAACATCTCCCCATTGTCAGGATGGAACCCACGACCTCCTGTAGACCAGGCGAGGTAGTCAACATCTCTCCATTGTCAGGATGGAACCCACGACCTCCTGTAGACCAGGCGAGGTAGTCAACATCTCCCCATTGTCAGGATGGAACCCACGACCTCCTGTATACCAGGCGAGGTAGTCAACATCTCTCCATTGTCAGGGTCCAACCCACGACCTCCTGTAGATCAGGCGAGGTAGTCAACATCTCCCCATTGTCAGGATGGAACCCACGACCTCCTGTAGACCAGGCGAGGTAGTCAACATCTCCCCATTGTCAGTGTCGAACCCACGACCTCCTGTAGACCAGGCGAGGTAGTCAACATCTCTCCATTTTCAGGGTCCAACCCACGACCTCCTGTAGATCAGGCGAGGTAGTCAACATCTCCCCATTGTCAGGATGGAACCCACGACCTCTGTAAACCAGGCGAGGTAGTCAACATCTCCCCATTGTCAGGATGGAACCCACGACCTCCTGTATACCAGGCGAGGTAGTCAACATCTCTCCATTGTCAAGATGGAACCTACGACCTCCTGTAGACCAGGCGAGGTAGTCAACATCTCCACATTGTCAGGATGGAACCCACGACCTCCTGTAGACCAGGCGAGGTAGTCAACATCTCTCCATTGTCAGGGTCCAACCCATGACCTCCTGTATACCAGGCGAGGTAGTCAACATCTCCCCATTGTCAGGGTCCACGACCTCCTGTAGACCAGGCGAGGTAGTCAACATCTCCCCATTGTCAGGGTCCAACCCACGACCTCCTGTAGACCAGGCGAGGTAGTCAACATCTCCCCATTGTCAGGATGGAACCCACGACCTCCTGTAGACCAGGCGAGGTAGTCAACATCTCTCCATTGTCAGGATCCAACCCACGACCTCCTGTATGCCAGGCGAGGTAGTCAACATCTCCCCATTGTCAGGGTCCACGACCTCCTGTATACCAGGCGAGGTAGTCAACATCTCTCCATTGTCAGGATGGAACCCACGACCTCCTGTAGACCAGGCGAGGTAGTCAACATCTCCCCATTGTCAGTGTCCAACCCACGACCTCCTGTAGACCAGGCGAGGTAGTCAACATCTCCCCATTGTCAGGGTCCAACCCACGACCTCCTGTAGACCGGGCGAGGTAGTCAACATCTCCCCATTGTCAGGATGGAACCCACGACCTCCTGTAGGCCAGGCGAGGTAGTCAACATCTCTCCATTGTCAGGATGGAACCCACGACCTCCTGTAGACCAGGCGAGGTAGTCAACATCTCCCCATTGTCAGGGTCCACGACCTCCTGTAGACCAGGCGAGGTAGTCAACATCTCCCCATTGTCAGGATGGAACCCACGACCTCCTGTAGACCAGGCGAGGTAGTCAACATATCCCCATTGTCAGGATCGAACCCACGACCTCCTGTAGACCAGGCGAGGTAGTCAACATCTCTCCATTGTCAGGATGGAACCCACGACCTCCTGTAGACCAGGCGAGGTAGTCAACATCTCCCCATTGTCAGTGTCCAACCCACGACCTCCTGTAGACCAGGCGAGGTAGTCAACATCTCCCCATTGTCAGGGTCCAACCCACGACCTCCTGTAGACCGGGCGAGGTAGTCAACATCTCCCCATTGTCAGGATGGAACCCACGACCTCCTGTAGGCCAGGCGAGGTAGTCAACATCTCTCCATTGTCAGGATGGAACCCACGACCTCCTGTAGACCAGGCGAGGTAGTCAACATCTCCCCATTGTCAGGGTCCACGACCTCCTGTAGACCAGGCGAGGTAGTCAACATCTCCCCATTGTCAGGATGGAACCCACGACCTCCTGTAGACCAGGCGAGGTAGTCAACATATCCCCATTGTCAGGATCGAACCCACGACCTCCTGTAGACCAGGCGAGGTAGTCAACATCTCTCCATTGTCAGGATCGAACCCACGATCTCCTGTATACCAGGCGAGGTAGTCAACATATCCCCATTGTCAGGATCGAACCCACGACCTCCTGTAGACCAGGCGAGGTAGTCAACATCTCCCCATTGTCAGGATGGAACCCACGACCTCCTGTAGACCAGGCAAGGTAGTCAACATCTCCCCATTGTCAGGGTCCAACCCACGACCTCCTGTAGACCAAGCGAGGTAGTCAACATCTCTCCATTGTCAGGATGGAACCCACGACCTCCTGTATACCAGGCGAGGTAGTCAACATCTCCCCATTGTCAGGATGGAACCCACGACCTCCTGTAGACCAGGCGAGGTAGTCAACATCTCCCCATTGTCAGGATGGAACCCACGACCTCCTGTAGACCAGGCGAGGTAGTCAACATCTCCCCATTGTTAGGATGGAACCCACGACCTCCTGTAGACCAGGCGAGGTAGTCAACATCTCCACATTGTCAGGATGGAACCCACGACCTCCTGTATACCAGGCGAGGTAGTCAACATCTCCCCATTGTCAGGATGGAACCCACGACCTCCTGTAGACCAGGCGAGGTAGTCAACATATCCCCATTGTCAGGATCGAACCCACGACCTCCTGTAGACCAGGCGAGGTAGTCAACATCTCTCCATTGTCAGGATCGAACCCACGATCTCCTGTAGACCAGGCGAGGTAGTCAACATATCCCCATTGTCAGGATCGAACCCACGACCTCCTGTAGACCAGGCGAGGTAGTCAACATCTCCCCATTGTCAGGATGGAACCCACAACCTCCTGTAGACCAGGCAAGGTAGTCAACATCTCCCCATTGTCAGGGTCCAACCCACGACCTCCTGTAGACCAAGCGAGGTAGTCAACATCTCTCCATTGTCAGGATGGAACCCACGACCTCCTGTAGACCAGGCGAGGTAGTCAACATCTCCCCATTGTCAGGATGGAACCCACGACCTCCTGTAGACCAGGCGAGGTAGTCAACATCTCCACATTGTCAGGATGGAACCCACGACCTCCTGTAGACCAGGCGAGGTAGTCAACATCTCCCCATTGTTAGGATCGAACCCACGACCTCCTGTAGACCAGGCGAGGTAGTCAACATCTCTCCATTGTCAGGGTCCAACCCACGACCTCCTGTATACCTGGCGAGGTAGTCAACATCTCCCCATTGTCAGGGTCCACGACCTCCTGTATACCAGGCGAGGTAGTCAACATCTCCCCATTTTCAGGGTCCAACCCACGACCTCCTGTAGACCAAGCGAGGTAGTCAACATCTCTCCATTGTCAGGATGGAACCCACGACCTCCTGTAGACCAGGCGAGGTAGTCAACATCTCCACATTGTCAGGATGGAACCCACGACCTCCTGTAGACCAGGCGAGGTAGTCAGCATCTCCCCATTGTCAGGATGGAACCCACGACCTCCTGTAGACCAGGCGAGGTAGTCAACATCTCCCCATTGTCAGGGTCCAACCCACGACCTCCTGTAGACCAGGCGAGGTAGTCAACATCTCCCCATTGTCAGGGTCCACGACTTCCTGTAGACCAGGCGAGGTAGTCAACATCTCCCCATTGTCAGGGTCCACGACCTCCTGTAGACCAGGCGAGGTAGTTTACATTTCCTAGCCACTGTGTAAGTTTTGGGTCGGTCAGTGAGTGAGTGGGTGGGTGAGTGAGTGGGTGAGTGTGTGAATGAGTGCGTGTATGAGTAGGTGAGTGAGTGAGTGTATGAGTAGGTGAGTGAGTGTTAGTGAGTGTATGAGTGAGTGAGTGTGAGTGTTAGTGAGTGTATGAGTAGGTGAGTGAGTAGGTGAGTGAGTGTGTGAGTGAGTGAGTAGGTGAGTGAGTGAGTGAGTGTTAGTGAGTGTATGAGTAGGTGAGTGTGTGAGTGAGTGTGAGTGCATGTTAGTGAGTGAGTGTGAGTGAATGAGTGAGTGTGTGAGTGTGTGTCAGTGAGTGTGTGAGTAGGTGAGTGTGTGTCAGTGAGTGTGTGAGTAGGTGAGTGAGTGTATGAGTGTTAGTGAGTGTATGAGTGAGGGAGTGTATGAGTGAGTGTGAGTGAGTGAGTGTTAGTGAGTGTATGAGTAGGTGAGTGTGTGAATGAGTGTGTATGTGTGGAGGGGCGATAGTGTAGTGGTTAGCGCTACGCTGCGCTATGAACTTGGCGACCCGGGTTCGATTCCCGCTCATGGCCAACACCAGTGACGATTATCTGAAGCGGTCCTGGGCCTCCCCTAGGTCGACTCAGCCTCAAATGAGTACCTGGTGCGGTGTGTAAACATCGCCACTAGGGAGACAAAGGCGGTCGGGCGTGGTGCTGGCCACCCACCCCCTCGTGTACCGTTCCGGCCTTCATAGGTGCTCGCTAACAGCACTTGCCCCTACAGTCTGTTAAGGCTACACGGGGGATCTTTGTCTTTGTCTTGTTAGTGAGTGTGTGAATGAGTGAGTGTGTGAGTAGGTGAGTGAGTGTATGAGTGTTAGTGAGTGTATGAGTGAGTGTTAGTGAGTGTATGAGTGAGTGTGTGAATGAGTGAGTGTATGAGTAGGTGAGTGAGTGAGTGTTAGTGAGTGTTAGTGTTAGTGAGTGTATGAGTAGGTGAGTGTATGAGTGAGTGAGTGTTAGTGAGTGTTAGTGAATGAGTGTATGAGTGAGTGTATGAGTAGGTGAGTGAGTGTGAGTGAGTGTGTGAGTGTGAGTGAGAGAGTGTGAGTGAGTGTGTGTTAGTGAATGAGTGTGAGTGTTAGTGTGAGTGTGATTCACTCTAAGCTAGAGGAGTCTGTCGTACAGGGCGTGTGTGAGTGAGTGAGTGTGAGTGAGTGAGTGTTAGTGAGTGTGAATGAGTGTTAGTGAGTGAGTGTATGAGTAAGTATTAGTGAGTGTATGAGTGAGGGAGTGTATGAGTGAGGGAGTGTATGAGTAGGTGAGTGAGTGTTAGTGTTAGTTAGTGAGTGATAGTGTGTTAGTGATTCACTCTACGCTAGAGGAGTCTGTCGTACAGGGCGTGAGTGAGTGAGTGTGTGAGTTTGAGTGAGTGTTAGTGAGTGAGTGTATGAGTGAGTGTTAGTGTTAGTGAGTGTGTGAGTGAGTGTATGAGTGAGTGTGAGTGTTAGTGAGTGAGTGTATGAGTAGGTGAGTGAGTAGGTGAGTGAGTGAGTGTATTAGTGAGTTTTAGTGAGTGAGTAAGTGTATGAGTAGGTGAGTGTTAGTGAGTATGCGTGAGTGTTAGTGATTGTGTTAGTGTGTGTTAGTGATTCACCCTACGCTAGAGGAGTCTGTTGTACAGGGCATGAGTGAGTGAGTGTATGAGTGAGTGTGTGAATGTGTGTGAGTGTATGAGTGAGTGTATGAGTGAGTGTATGAGTGAGTGAGTGTGAGTGAGTGTATGTTAGTGAGTGTATGAGTGAGTGTTAGTGTGAGTGTGATTGACCCTACGCTAGAGGAGTCTGTCGTACAGGGCGTGTGTGAGTGTATGAGTGAGTGTATGAGTGAGTGTATGAATGAGTGAGTGTGTGAGTGAGTGTATGAGTAGGTGAGTGAGTGTTAGTGAGTGTATGTTAGTGAGTGTGAGTGAGTGTTAGTGTGAGTGTGATTCACCCTACGCTAGAGGAGTCTGTCGTACAGGGCGTGTGTGAGTGAGTGAGTGTGAGTGAGTGAGTGTTAGTGAGTGTGAATGAGTGTTAGTGAGTGAGTGTATGAGTAAGTATTAGTGAGTGTATGAGTGAGGGAGTGTATGAGTAGGTGAGTAAGTGAGTGTGAGTGTTAGTGAGTGAGTGTGAGTGTGATTCACTCTACGCTAGAGGAGTCTGTCGTACAGGGCGTGTGTGTGTGAGTAGGTGAGTGAGTGTAAGTATGAGTGAGTGAGTGTGAGTTTGAGTGAGTGTATGAGTGAGTGTTAGTGTTAGTGAGTGTGTGAGTGAGTGTATGAGTGTGAGTGAGTGTATGAGTAGGTGAGTGAGTGAGTGTTAGTGAGTATGCGTGAGTGTTAGTGAGTGTTAGTGTGAGTATGATTCACCCTACGCTAGAGGAGTCTGTCGTACAGGGCGTGAGTGAGTGAGTGTATGAGTGAGTGTATGAATGTGTGTGAGTGTATGAGTGAGTGTATGAGTGAGTGAGTGTATGAGTGAGCATATGAGTGAGTGAGTGTATGAGTGAGTGTATGAGTGAGTGTATGAGTGAGTGTATGAGTGAGTGAGTGTCTGAGTGAGTGTATGAGTGTATGAGTGAGTGAGTGTGAGTGAGTGTATGAGTGAGTGTGTGAGTGTTAGTGTATGAGTGAGAGTGTGAGTGAGTGAGTGTTAGTGTGAGTGTGATTCACCCTACGCTAGAGGAGTCTGTCGTACAGGGCGTGTGTGAGTGAGTGAGTGTATGAGTGAGTGAGTGTGAGTGAGTGTATGTTAGTGAGTGTTAGTGAGTGTATGAGTGAGTGTTAGTGTGTTAGTGATTCACCCTACGCTAGAGGAGTCTGTCGTACAGGGCGTGTGTGAGTGTATGAGTGAGTGTTAGTGTATGAGTGAGTGAGTGTATGAGTGTATGAGTGAGTGAGTGTGTGAGTGAGTGAGTGTATGAGTGAGTGTATGAGTAGGTGAGTGAGTGTTAGTGAGTGAGTGTGTGAGTATGAGTGTGTGTATGAGTGTGTTAGTGTTAGTGTGTGTTAGTGATTCACCGTACGCTAGAGGAGTCTGTCGTACAGGGCGTGTGTGAGTGAGTGAGTGTATGAGTGAGTGTATGAGTGTATGAGTGAGTGAATGTATGAGTAGGTTAGTGAGTGAGTGTATGAGTGAGTGAGTGTATGAGTGAGTGTATGAGTGAGTGAGTGTATGAGTGAGTGAGTGTATGAGTGAGTGAGTGTATGAGTGAGTGAGTGTATGAGTGAGTGTGTGTATGAGTGAGTGTATGAGTGAGTGTATGAGTGAGTGTATGAGTGTGAGTGAGTGTGTGTTAGTGAGTGAGTGAGTGTGTATGATTGAGTGTATGAGTGAGTGTGTGTTAGTGAGTGAGTGTTAGTGTGTTAGTGATTCACCCTACGCTAGAGGAGTCTGTCGTACAGGGCGTGTGTGAGTGTATGAGTGAGTGTTAGTGTATGAGTGAGTGTATGAGTGAGTGTGTGAGTGAGTGTATGAGTGAGTGAGTGAGTGTGTGAGTGAGTGTATGAGTGAGTGTATGAGTAGGTGAGTGAGTAGGTGAGTGAGTGAGTGAGTATGAGTGAGTGTGTGTTAGTGTGTGTTAGTGATTCACCGTACGCTAGAGGAGTCTGTCGTACAGGGCGTGTGTGAGTGAGTGAGTGTTAGTGTGAGTGTATGTATGAGTGAGTGTATGAGTGAGTGTATGTGTTAGTGTGTTAGTGTGAGTGTGTTAGTGTGAGTGAGTGTGATTCACCCTAAGCTAGAGGAGTCTGTCGTACAGGGCGTGTGTGAGTGAGTGTATGAGTGAGTGTATGAGTGAGTGTATGAGTGAGTGTATGAGTGAGTGTATGAGTGAGTGAGTGTTAGTGTGTTAGTGTGTGAGTGAGTGTGTGAGTGAGTGAGTGGGTATGAGTGAGTGTTAGTGAGTGTTAGTGAGTGTTAGTGTGAGTGTGATTCACCCTAAGCTAGAGGAGTCTGTCGTACAGGGCGTGTGTGAGTGAGTGAGTGTTAGTGTGAGTGTATGTATGAGTGAGTGTATGAGTGAGTGTATGTGTTAGTGTGTTAGTGTGAGTGTGTTAGTGTGAGTGAGTGTGATTCACCCTAAGCTAGAGGAGTCTGTCGTACAGGGCGTGTGTGAGTGAGTGTATGAGTGAGTGTATGAGTGAGTGTATGAGTGAGTGTATGAGTGAGTGAGTGTTAGTGTGTTAGTGTGAGTGTGTTAGTGTGTGAGTGAGTGTGTGAGTGAGTGAGTGGGTATGAGTGAGTGTTAGTGAGTGTTAGTGAGTGTTAGTGTGAGTGTGATTCACCCTAAGCTAGAGGAGTCTGTCGTACAGGGCGTGTGTGAGTGAGTGTATGAGTGAGTGTATGAGTGAGTGAATGAGTGAGTATGAGTGAGTGTAACAGTGAGTGAGTGTATGAGTGTATGAGTGAGTGAGTGAGTGTGAGTGAGTGTGAGTTAGTGAGTGTGAGTGTGTGAGAGTGATTGAGAGTCACTCTAAGCTAGAGGAGTCTGTCGTACAGGGCGTGTGTGAGTGAGTGTATGAGTGAGTGTGTGAGTGAGTGAGTGTGAGTGAGTGAGTGTGATTGAGAGTCACTCTAAGCTAGAGGAGTCTGTCGTACAGGGCGTGTGTGAATGAGTGTGTGAGTGAGTGTATGAGTGAGTGTATGAGTGATTGTATGAGTGTATGAGTGAGTGTATGAGTGTTAGTGTATGAGTGAGTGTGTGTTAGTGAGTGTGTTAGTGTGTGTTAGTGATTCACTCTAAGCTAGAGGAGTCTGTCGTACAGGGCGTGTGTGAATGAGTGTGTGAGTGAGTGTATGAGTGAGTGTATGAGTGAGTGTATGAGTGTATGAGTGAGTGTATGAGTGTTAGTGTATGAGTGAGTGTGTGTTAGTGAGTGTGTTAGTGTGTGTTAGTGATTCACTCTAAGCTAGAGGAGTCTGTCGTACAGGGCGTGTGTGAATGAGTGTGTGAGTGAGTGTATGAGTGAGTGTATGAGTGAGTGTATGAGTGAGTGAATGAGTGAATGTATGAGTGAGTGTAACAGTGAGTGAGTGTATGAGTGTATGAGTGAGTGTGAGTGAGTGTGAGTGAGTGAGTGAGTGTGAGTGTGTGAGAGTGATTGAGAGTCACTCTAAGCTAGAGGAGTCTGTCGTACAGGGCGTGTGTGAATGAGTGTGTGAGTGAGTGTATGAGTGAGTGTATGAGTGATTGTATGAGTGTATGAGTGAGTGTATGAGTGTTAGTGTATGAGTGAGTGTGTGTTAGTGAGTGTGTTAGTGTGTGTTAGTGATTCACTCTAAGCTAGAGGAGTCTGTCGTACAGGGCGTGTGTGAATGAGTGTGTGAGTGAGTGTATGAGTGAGTGTATGAGTGAGTGTATGAGTGAGTGTATGAGTGAGTGAATGAGTGAATGTATGAGTGAGTGTATGAGTGAGTGTAACAGTGAGTGAGTGTATGAGTGTATGAGTGAGTGTGAGTGAGTGTGAGTGAGTGTGAGTGTGTGAGAGTGATTGAGAGTCACTCTAAGCTAGAGGAGTCTGTCGTACAGGGCGTGTGTGAATGAGTGTGTGAGTGAGTGTATGAGTGAGTGTATGAGTGATTGTATGAGTGTATGAGTGAGTGTATGAGTGTTAGTGTATGAGTGAGTGTGTGTTAGTGAGTGTGTTAGTGTGTGTTAGTGATTCACTCTAAGCTAGAGGAGTCTGTCGTACAGGGCGTGTGTGAATGAGTGTGTGAGTGAGTGTATGAGTGAGTGTATGAGTGATTGTATGAGTGTATGAGTGAGTGTATGAGTGATTGTATGAGTGTATGAGTGAGTGTATGAGTGTTAGTGTATGAGTGAGTGTGTGTTAGTGAGTGTGTTAGTGTGTGTTAGTGATTCACTCTAAGCTAGAGGAGTCTGTCGTACAGGGCGTGTGTGAGTGTATGAGTGAGTGTATGAGTGAGTGTATGAGTGAGTGTATGAGTGAGTGTATGAGTGAGTGAGTGTGAGTGTGTGAGTGTGTTAGTGAGTGTGTGAGAGTGATTGAGAGTCACTCTAAGCTAGAGGAGTCTGTCATACAGGGCGTGTGTGAATGAGTGTGTGAGTGAGTGTGTGAGTGAGTGTGTGAGTGAGTGTGTGAGTGAGTGTATGAGTGAGTGAGTGTGAGTGAGTGAGTGTATGAGTGAGTGAGTGTATGAGTGAGTGAGTGTATGAGTGAGTGAGTGTATGAGTGAGTGCATGAGTGAGTGTATGAGTGAGTGTTAGTGTGTGTTAGTGTGTGTTAGTGTGTGTTAGTGTATGTTAGTGTGTGTGAGTGTGTTAGTGTGTGTTAGTGATTCACTCTAAGCTAGAGGAGTCTGTCGTACAGGGCGTGTATGAACCTGTAAGCACCGTCACCACCAACATCGCTGTCCTGGGTCGTCATAGCCACACACAGACAAAGTGCCCCCAGGTAGCCTGCTACGGGCTGCTGGGGCAAGTGTAGCTCGTTCATTAATTCAGCCGTTCGCTCACTTCACTCACTCACCCTTCCACCCACTCACTCACCCACCCACTCACCCACTCACTCACCCTTCCAGCCACACGCTCACCCACTCACCCACTCACCCACTCACTCACCCACTCACTCACCCACCCACCCACTTACTCACCCACCCACTTACTCACCCACCCACTTACTCACCCACCCACTTACTCACTCATTCACCCACTCACTCACCCACTCACTCACCCACCCACCCACACGCTCACCCACTCACCCACTCACTCATTCACCCACTCACCCTTCCACCCACACACTCACCCACCCACTCACTCACTCACCCACCCACTCACCCACTCACTCACTCACCCACTCACTCACCGACCCAATCACCGACACACCCACCAACTCACCCACACACTCACCGACTCATCCACACACTCACCCACTCACTCACCCATACACCCACTCACTCACCCACTCACTCACCCACCCACCAACTCACCCACCCACCCACTCACGCACCCACTCACCCACTCACTCATTCACCCACTCACTCACTCATCCACTCACTCACCCACTCACCCACCAACTCACCCACCAACTCACTCACTCACCCACCAACTCACCACCAACTCACTCACCCACCAACTCACCCACCAACTCACCGACCCACCCACTCACCCACCCACTCACCCACCCACACACCCACCCACTCACTCACCCACCCACTCGCACACCCACTCACTCACCCACCCACTCACACACCCACTCACTCACCCACCCACTCACTCACCCACTCACTCACTCACGCACCCACGCACCCACTCACCCACCAAATCACCCACCAACTCACCCACTCACTCACCCACCAAATCACCCACCAACTCACCCACTCACTCACTCACACATTCACCCACTCACTCACTCACCCACCCACTCACTCACCCACTTACTCACTCACCCACTCACTCACTCACCCACCCACCCACTCACTCACTCACCCACTCACTCACCCACTCACTCACCCACTCACTCACCCACCCACTCACCCACCAAATCACCCACCAACTCACCCACTCACTCACTCACCCACCCACTCACCCACCCACCCACTCACCCACCCACTCACACACTCACCCACCCACTCACCCACTCACTCACTCACCCACTCACTCACCCACTCACTCACCCACTTACTCACCCACCCACTCACCCACTCACCCACCCACTCACTCACCCACTCACTCACCCACCCACACACTCACCCACTCACTCACCCACTCACTCACTCACCCACTCACTCACCCACTCACTCACCCACTCACTCACCCACCCACACACACACCCACTCTGACCAACAGAGACAAAGATCCTCCGTGTAGCCTTAACAGACTGTAGGGGCAAGTGCTGTTAGCGAGCACCTATGAAGGCCGGAACGGTACACGAGGGGGTGGGTGGCCAGCACCACGCCCGACCGCCTTTGTCTCTCTCCAGTGGCGATGTTTACACACCGCACCAGGTACTCATTTGAGGCTGAGTCGACCTAGGGGAGGCCCGGGACCGGTTCAGATAATCGTCACTGGTGTTGGCCGTGAGCGGGAATCGAACCCGGGTCGCCAGGTTCATAGCGCAACGTAGCGCTAACCGCTACTACACTACCGCTACACACACACACAGACACACACAGACACACAGACACACACACAGACACACACTGACACACTCACACACAGACATACATACACACGGACATACATACACACACACACTGACACACACACACATGGACAGACACACCCACAGGCACGCCCACAGTCACACACAGAGACATACACACACAGACACACACGCAGGCAAACACACACACACACAGATACACACAGGCAAACACACATGGACACACTGACACACTGACACACACACAGGCACACACACAGAGACACACACACAGACACAGACACACACACACAGATACACACAGACACACAGACACACAGACACACGGACACATACAATACACAGACACATACATACCCATACACAAAGACACACACACATACACCCACACAACAACAACCGCCATTCGCCACTAAGTGGCGGTGACGTCACCACGACGCTTGTGCCAGGCTATGTGCACCCTGAGGCCACGTGAAGTGTCGAACGCCCGCTGGCAGGAGGTCACGGGGCAGACCCAGGTGCCACGGGTCGACTGACACACACACAGACACACACACACACATACAGAGACACACACACAGAGACACGCACACACAGACACACACTGACACACACACTGACACACACACACTGACGCACACACTGACACACACACACACTGACACACACTGACACATACAGACACACACACACTGACTCACACACACACACTGACACACACACAGAGACACACACACTGACACACACTGACACATACAGACACACACACACTGACACATACAGACACACACACACACTGACACATACAGACACACACACACTGACACACACACAGAGACACACACACACACACTGACACACACACAGACACACTGACACACACACACTGACACACACACACACTGACACACACACACACACAGAGACACACACACTGACACACACACACTGACACACACACACAACAAAGATAGACAAAGATCCCCCGTATAGCCTTGACAGACTGTAGGGGCAAGTGCTGTTAGTGAGCACCTATGAAGGCCGGAACGGTACACGAGGGGGTGAGTGGCCAGCACCACGCCCGGCCGCCTTTGTCTCCCCAGTGGCGATGTTTACACATCGTACCAGGTACTCATTTAAGGCCGAGTCGACCTAGGGGAGGCCCGGGACCGGTTCAGATAATCGTCACTGGTGTTGGCCGTGAGCGGGAATCGAACCCGGGTCGCCAGGTTCATAGCGCAGCGTAGCGCTAACCACTACTACACTATCACTACACACACACAGACACACACACACTGACACACACACACACACTGACACACACACACATACTGACACACACACACACTGACACACACACAGAGACACACACACTGACACACACACACACTGACACACACACACTGACACACACACACACACTGACACACACACACAGTGACACACACACACTGACACACACACACTGACACATACACACTGACACATACACACTGAAACACACACACTGACACACACACACACTGACACACACACACAGAGACACACACACACACAGACACACACACATAGAGACACACACACAGAGACACACACACACACAGTGACACACACACACACACTGACACACACACACAGAGACACACACACACAGAGACACACCGCACTACCACACAACTACACCACCATATGGTGCAAGGTGGTGACGGTTGTGGTAGTTGTGGTGGTGGTGATTGTAGTGATTGTGGTGATTGTAGTAGTGGTTGTGGTGATTGTAGTGATTGTGGTGGTGATTGTGGTGGTGGTTGTGGTGATTGTAATGATTGTAGTAGTGGTTGTGGTGATTGTAGTAGTGGTTGTGGTGGTGGTTGTGGTGATTGTAATGATTGTAGTAGTGGTTGTGGTGATTGTAGTAGTGGTTGTGGTGGTGGTTGTGGTGATTGTAGTAGTGGTTGTGGTGGTGGTGGTGGTTGTGGTGATTGTAGTAGTGGTTGTGGTGATTGTGGTGGTGGTTGTGGTGGTTGTGGTGTAGGCTGTATTGGCAGGAGAGAGACTAAAATGTGATGGGGAAAGTGGTGGTGGTGATGGTGGTGATGGTGGTGATGGTGGTGGTGGTGGTGGTGATGGTGGTGATGGTGGTGATGGTGGTGGTGGTGATGGTGAAAGTGGTGGTGGTGGTGGTGATGGTGAAAAATGGTGGTGGTGAAGGTGGTGGTGGTGGTGATGGTGAAAGTGGTGGTGGTGGTGATGGTGGTGAAAGTGGTGGTGGTGGTGATGGTGAAAGTGGTGGTGGTGGTGGTGGTGATGATGGTGAAAGTGGTGGTGGTGATGGTGAAAGTGGTGGTGGTGGTGAAAGTGGTGGTGATGGTGAAGGTGGTGGTGGTGATGGTGAAGGTGGTGGTGGTGGTGGTGAAAGTGGTGGTGATGAAGGTGGTGGTGGTGAAAGTGGTGGTGGTGGTGATGGTGAAAGTGGTGGTGGTGATGGCGGTGGTGGTGGTGGTGGTGGTGATGGTGAAAGTGGTGGTGGTGATGATGGTGAAAGTGGTTGTGGTGGTGATGGTGATGGTGTGACTGTGTGTGTGATGGTGTGATGATGATGATGATGGTGTAGGTGGTTTGGACAGGAGCGTGAGTACAATGTGCTGGTGATGGTGATGGTGTGACTGTGTGTGTGACTGTGTATGATGATGATGGTGTGACTGTGTGTATGATGATGATGGTATGATGATGGTGGTGCAGGTGGTTTGGACAGGAGCGTGAGTACAACGTGCTGGTGATGGAGATGATGGTGATGGTGTGACTGTGTATGATGATGGTGATGGTGTGACTGTGTGTGACTGTGTGTGACTGTGTGTATGATGATGGTGTGACTGTGTGTATGATGATGGTATGATGATGATGATGCAGGTGGTTTGGACAGGAGCGTGAGTACAACGTGCTGGTGATGGTGTGACTGTGTGTGTGATGATGATGGTGTGACTGTGTGTATGATGACTGTGTGTATGATGATGGTATGATGGTGTGTATGATGATGTTACAGGTGGTTTGGACAGGAGCGTGAGTACAACGTGCTGGCGATGGTGATGATGGTGTGACTGTGTGTATGATGATGGTATGATGATGATGATGATGCCGGTGGTTTGGACAGGAGCGTGAGTACAACGCGCTGGTGATGGTGTGACTGTGTATGATGATGGTATGATGATGCAGGTGGTTTGGACAGGAGCGTGAGTACAACGTGCTGGTGATGGTGCTGGTGATGGTGTGATGACTGTGTATGATGATGGTATGATGATGCAGGTGGTTTGGACAGGAGCGTGAGTACAACGTGCTGGTGATGGTGATGATGATGATGATGGTGTGACTGTGTATGATGATGATGGTGTGACTGTGTATGATGGTGTGACTGTGTATGATGATGATGGTGTGACTGTGTATGATGATGATGGTGTGACTGTGTATGATGGTGTGACTGTGTATGATGATGATGGTGTGACTGTGTATGATGGTGTGACTGTGTATGATGGTGTGACTGTGTATGATGATGATGGTGTGACTGTGTATGATGATGATGGTGTGACTGTGTGTATGATGGTGTGACTATGTATGATGGTGTGACTGTGTGTATGATGATGGTGTGACTGTGTGTATGATGGTGATGGTGTGAATGTGTGTGTATGATGACTGTGTGTATGACGATGGTATGATGGTGTGTATGATGATGATGCAGGTGGTTTGGACAGGAGCGTGAGTACAACGTGCTGGTGATGGTGATGATGGTGTGACTGTGTGTGTGTGACTGTGTGTGTGACTGTGTATGATGATGGTGTGATGATGATACAGGTGGTTTGGACAGGAGCGTGAGTACAACGTGCTGGTGATGGTGTGACTGTGTGTGACTGTGTATGATGATGGTATGATGATGGTATGATGATGTTACAGGTGGTTTGGACAGGAGCGTGAGTACAACGTGCTGGTGATGGTGATGATGGTGTGACTGTGTGTGATGACTGTGTGTGTGTGACTGTGTATGATGATGGTATGATGTTACAGGTGGTTTGGACAGGAGCGTGAGTACAACATGCTGGTGATGGTGATGATGGTGTGACTGTGTGTATGATGATGATGTGACTGTGTGTATGATGATGATGGTATGATGATGTTACAGGTGGTTTGGACAGGAGCGTGAGTACAACGTGCTGGTGATGGTGATGATGGTGTGACTGTGTGTATGATGATGATGGTATGATGACTGTGATGGTGATGTTACAGGTGGTTTGGACAGGAGCGTGAGTACAACGTGCTGGTGATGGTGTGACTGTGTGTGTGATGATGATGGTGTGACTGTGTGTGTGACTGTGTGTATGATGATGGTGTGACTGTGTGTATGATGATGATGTGACTGTGTGTATGATGATGGTATGATGATGATGCAGGTGGTTTGGACAGGAGCGTGAGTACAACGTGCTGGTGATGGTGATGATGTGACTGTGTGTATGATGACTGTGTATGATGATGGTATGATGATGTTACAGGTGGTTTGGACAGGAGCGTGAGTGAGTACAACGTGCTGGTGATGATGATGATGATGGTGTGACTGTGTGTGTGTGACTGTGTGTGTGACTGTGTGTGATGTTACAGGTGGTTTGGACAGGAGCGTGAGTACAACGTGCTGGTGATGGTGTGACTGTGTGTGTGACTGTGTGATGGTATGATGATGTTACAGGTGGTTTGGACAGGAGCGTGAGTACAACGTGCTGGTGATGGTGTGACTGTGTGTGTGACTGTGTGTGTGTGACTGTGTGTGTGACTGTGTGTGATGTTACAGGTGGTTTGGACAGGAGCGTGAGTACAACGTGCTGGTGATGGTGTGACTGTGTGTGTGACTGTGTGATGGTATAATGATGTTACAGGTGGTTTGGACAGGAGCGTGAGTACAACGTGCTGGTGATGGTGTGACTGTGCGTGACTGTGTATGATGGTGTGATGACTGTGTGTATGATGATGTTGCAGGTGGTTTGGACAGGAGCGTGAGTACAACGTGCTGGTGATGGTGATGATGATGTGACTGTGTGATGGTATGATGATGTTACAGGTGGTTTGGACAGGAGCGTGAGTACAACGTGCTGGTGATGATGATGATGGTGTGACTGTGTGTGACTGTGTATGATGATGGTATGATGTTACAGGTGGTTTGGACAGGAGCGTGAGTACAACGTGCTGGTGATGGACATTCTGGGTCCCAGCCTGGAGGATCTCTTCAACTTTTGCTCACGGCGATTCACCATGAAGACCGTGCTGATGCTGGCCGACCAGGTAACCATGGCAACCGGGGGGTAACCATGGTGACCGGGGTAACCATGGTGACCGGGGTAACCGCGGGGTAACCATGGTGACCGTTGGGGTAACCATGAAGACCGTGCTGATGCTGGCCGACCAGGTAACCATGGCAACCGGGGGGTAACCATGGTGACCGGGGTAACCATGGTGACCGGGGTAACCGCGGGGTAACCATGGTGACCGTTGGGGTAACCATGAAGACCGTGCTGATGCTGGCCGACCAGGTAACCGTGGCAACCAGGGTAACCATGGTAACCAGGGAAACCATGGTGACCGTGGGGTAACCATGGTAACCAGGGAAACCATGGTGACCGGGGTCACCGTTGGGGTAACCGTGAAGACCGTGCTCATGCTAGCCGACCAGGTAACCATGGTAACCGCGGGGTAACGGCCAGGTAACCATGGTGACCACGCGGTGTGTCACTGTGTGTGTGTTACTGTGTGTACACACTGTGTTACTGTGTGTATGTGTGTGTGTCACTGTGTGTGTGTGTCACTGTGTGTGTGTGTGTGTCACTGTGTGTGTGTGTGTGTGTCACTGTGTGTGTGTCACTGTGTGTGTGTCACTGTGTGTGTGTCACTGTGTGTGTCACTGTGTGTGTCTGTGTGTGTGTGTGTGTGTACACTGTGTGTGTGTCTGTGTGTGTGTGTCTGTGTGTGTGTGTCTGTGTATGTGTGTGTCTCTGTGTGTGTAGGTGTGTCTCTGTGTGTGTGTAGTGATAGTGTAGTAGTGGTTAGCGCTATGCTGCGCTATGAACCCGGCGACCCGGGTTCGATTCCCGCTCACGGCCAACACCAGTGACGATTATCTGAACCGGTCCCGGGCCTCCCCTAGGTCGACTCGGCCTCAAATGAGTACCTGGTGCGGTGTGTAAACATCGCCACTAGGGAGAGACAAAGGCGGTCGGGCGTGGTGCTGGCCACCCACCCCCTCGTGTACCGTTCCGGCCTTCATAGGTGCTCGCTAACAGCCCTTGCCCCTACAGTCTGTTAAGGCTATATGGGGGATCTTTGTCTTTGATATCTGTGTGTGTAACACTGTGTGTCACTGTGTGTGTAACACTGTGTGTGTGTAACACTGTGTGTGTGTAACACTGTAACACTGTGTGTGTGTAACACTGTGTGTGTGTAACACTGTGTGTGTCACTGTGTGTAACACTGTGTGTGTGTAAGACTGTGTGTGTGTAACACTGTGTGTGTGTAACACTGTGTGTATGTGTAACACTGTGTGTGTATAACACTGTGTGTGTAACACTGTGTGTATGTAACACTGTGTGTGTGTAACACTGTGTGTGTGTAACACTGTGTGTGTGTAACACTGTGTAACACTGTGTGTGTGTAACACTGTGTGTGTCACTGTGTGTGTGTAACACTGTGTGTGTGTAACACTGTGTGTGTGTAACACTGTGTGTGTGTACACTGTGTGTGTGTAACACTGTGTGTGTGTAACACTGTGTGTGTGTAACACTGTGTGTATGTGTAACACTGTGTGTGTAACACTGTGTGTGTAACACTGTGTGTGTGTAACACTGTGTGTGTGTACACTGTATGTGTACACTGTGTGTGTACACTGTGTGTGTATAACACTGTATCTGTGTATCACTGTGTGTAACACTGTGTGTAACACTGTGTGTGTGTAACACTGTGTGTGTGTAACACTGTATCTGTGTATCACTGTGTGTGTCACTGTGTGTGTCACTGTGTGTGTAACACTGTGTGTGTGTAACACTGTGTGTGTGTAACACTGTATCTGTGTATCACTGTGTGTGTCACTGTGTGTGTCACTGTGTGTGTAACACTGTGTGTGTGTAACACTGTGTGTGTGTAACACTGTATCTGTGTATCACTGTGTGTGTCACTGTGTGTGTCACTGTGTGTGTAACACTGTGTGTATCACTGTGTGTGTCACTGTACCACTGTGTCACTGTGTGTGTAACACTGTGTGTGTATCACTGTGTGTGTGTGTCACTGTGTGTATCTGTGTGTGTATCACTGTGTGTCACTGTGTGTGTGTATCACTGTGTGTAACACTGTGTGTGTATCACTGTGTGTGTGTGTCACTGTGTGTATCTGTGTGTGTATCACTGTGTGTCACTGTGTGTGTGTATCACTGTGTGTAACACTGTGTGTGTGTAACACTGTGTGTGTGTAACACTGTGTAACACTGTGTGTGTGTGTAACACTGTGTGTGTGTAACACTGTGTGTGTGTAACACTGTGTGTGTGTAACACTGTGTGTGACACTGTGTGTGTGTGACACTGTGTGTGTGTGACACTGTGTGTGTGTGTCACTGTGTGTGTGTGTACACTGTGTGTGTAACACTGTGTGTGTACACTGTGTGACACTGTGTGTGTGTGACACTGTGTGTGTGTGACACTGTGTGTGTGTGTGACACTGTGTGTGTAACACTGTGTAACACTGTGTGTATTTGTGTGTATCACTGTGTATCACTGTGTATCTGTGTGACACTGTGTGTGTGACACTGTGTGTATCTGTGTGTATCACTGTGTGTGTGTGTATCACTGTGTGTGTAACACTGTGTATCACTGTGTGTGTAACACTGTGTGTGTGACACTGTGTGTGTGACACTGTGTGTGTGACACTGTGTGTGTGTAACACTGTGTGTGTGTAACACTGTGTGTGTGTAACACTGTGTGTATGTGTAACACTGTGTGTGTAACACTGTGTGTGTGTAACACTGTGTGTATGTGTAACACTGTGTGTGTAACACTGTGTGTGTGTAACACTGTGTGTGTGTACACTGTATGTGTACACTGTGTGTGTGCACTGTGTGTGTATAACACTGTATCTGTGTATCACTGTGTGTAACACTGTGTGTAACACTGTGTGTGTGTAACACTGTGTGTGTGTAACACTGTATCTGTGTATCACTGTGTGTGTCACTGTGTGTGTCACTGTGTGTGTAACACTGTGTGTGTGTAACACTGTGTGTGTGTAACACTGTATCTGTGTATCACTGTGTGTGTCACTGTGTGTGTCACTGTGTGTGTAACACTGTGTGTATCACTGTGTGTGTCACTGTACCACTGTGTCACTGTGTGTGTAACACTGTGTGTGTATCACTGTGTGTGTGTGTCACTGTGTGTATCTGTGTGTGTATCACTGTGTGTCACTGTGTGTGTGTATCACTGTGTGTAACACTGTGTGTGTAACACTGTGTGTGTGTATCACTGTGTGTGTGTGTCACTGTGTGTATCTGTGTGTGTATCACTGTGTGTCACTGTGTGTGTGTATCACTGTGTGTAACACTGTGTGTGTGTAACACTGTGTGTGTGTAACACTGTGTAACACTGTGTGTGTGTGTGTAACACTGTGTGTGTGTGTAACACTGTGTGTGTGTAACACTGTGTGTGTGTAACACTGTGTGTGTGTAACACTGTGTGTGTGACACTGTGTGTGTGTGACACTGTGTGTGTGTGTCACTGTGTGTGTGTGTACACTGTGTGTGTAACACTGTGTGTGTACACTGTGTGACACTGTGTGTGTGTGACACTGTGTGTGTGTGTGACACTGTGTGTGTAACACTGTGTAACACTGTGTGTATTTGTGTGTATCACTGTGTATCACTGTGTATCTGTGTGACACTGTGTGTGTGACACTGTGTGTATCTGTGTGTATCACTGTGTGTGTGTGTATCACTGTGTGTGTAACACTGTGTATCACTGTGTGTGTAACACTGTGTATCACTGTGTGTGTAACACTGTGTGTGTGACACTGTGTGTATCTGTGTGACACTGTGTGTGTGTGACACTGTGTGTGTGTCCCTGTGTGTGACACTGTGTGTGTGTGTCACTGTGTATCACTGTGTGTATAACACTGTGTGTGTGTCACTGTGTATCACTGTGTGTGTAACACTGTGTGTGTGACACTGTGTGTGTGTGACACTGTGTGTGTGTGTGACACTGTGTGTGTGTGACACTGTGTGTGTGTGTGTGTGACACTGTGTGTGTGTATCTGTGTGTAGATGATCAGCAGAGTGGAATATGTTCACAACAAGAACTTCATACACAGAGACATCAAGCCGGACAACTTTCTCATGGGGGTGGGGAGGCATTGCAACAAGGTGAGAACCACTACACCTACAACTACTATACCTACAACTACTACACCTACAACTACTATACCTACAAATACTATACCTACAACTACTACACCTACAACTACTATACCTACAACTACTACACCTACAACTACTATACCTACAACTACTACACCTACAACTACTATACCTACAACTACTATACCTACAACTACTACACCTACAACTACTATACCTACAACTACTATACCTACAACTACTATACCTACATC
Source organism: Petromyzon marinus (assembly GCF_048934315.1). Lineage (NCBI taxonomy): Eukaryota > Metazoa > Chordata > Hyperoartia > Petromyzontiformes > Petromyzontidae > Petromyzon > Petromyzon marinus. The sequence continues at coordinate 452,757 of NW_027422634.1, read as the reverse complement.
TACTACACCTACAACTACTATACCTACAACTACTATACCTACAACTACTATACCTACAACTACTACACCTACAACTACTATACCTACAACTACTATACCTACAACTACTACACCTACAACTACTATACCTACAAATACTACACCTACAACTACCACACCTACTACTACTATACCTACAACTACTACACCTACAACTACTACACCTACAAATACTACACCTACAACTACTATACCTACAACTACTATACCTACAAATACTACACCTACAACTACTATACCTACAAATACTACACCTACAACTACTATACCTACAAATACTACACCTACAACTACTATACCTACAAATACTACACCTACAACTACTATACCTACAACTACTACACCTACAACTACTATACCTACAACTACTATACCTACAACTACTACACCTACAACTACTATACCTACAACTACTACACCTACAACTACTACAACTACTATACCTACAACTACTACACCTACAACTACTACACCTACAACTACTATACCTACAACTACTATACCTACAACTACCACACCTACAACTACTATACCTGCAACTACTACAACTACTACACCTACAACTACTATACCTACAACTACTACACCTACAACTACTATACCTACAACTACTACAACTACTACACCTACAACTACTACACCTACAACTACTATACCTACAACTACCACACCTACAACTACTATACCTGCAACTACTACAACTACTACACCTACAACTACTATACCTACAACTACTACACCTACAACTACTATACCTACAACTACTACAACTACTATACCTACAACTACTACACCTACAACTACTATACCTACAACTACTATACCTACAACTACTACACCTACAACTACTATACCTACAACTACTACACCTACAGCTACTACACCTACAACTACTACACCTACAACTACTATACCTACAACTACTACACCTACAACTACTATACCTACAACTACTACACCTACAACTACTACACCTACAACTACTACACCTACAACTACTATACCTACAACTACTACAACTACTACACCTACAACTACTACACCTACAACTACTACACCTACAACTACTATACCTACAACTACTACACCTACAACTACTATACCTACAACTACTATACCTACAACTACTACACCTACAACTACTACACCTACAACTACTACACCTACAACTACTACACCTACAACTACTATACCTACAACTACTACACCTACAACTACTATACCTACAACTACTACACCTACAACTACTACACCTACAACTACTACAACTACAACTACTATACCTACAACTACTACACCTACAACTACTACACCTACAACTACTATACCTACAAATACTACACCTACAACTACTATACCTACAACTACTATACCTACAACTACTACAACTACTATACCTACAACTACTATACCTACAACTACTACACCTACAACTACTATACCTACAACTACTATACCTACAAATACTACACCTACAACTACTATACCTACAACTACTATACCTACAACTACTACACCTACAACTACTATACCTACAACTACTACACCTACAACTACTATACCTACAACTACTACACCTACAACTACTATACCTACAACTACTACACCTACAACTACTATACCTACAACTACTACACCTACAACTACTATACCTACAACTACTATACCTACAACTACTATACCTACAACTACTACTACACCTACAACCACTACACCTACAACTACTATACCTACAACCACTACACCTACAACTACTATACCTACAACTACCACACCTACAACTACTATACCTGCAACTACTACAACTACTACACCTACAACTACTATACCTACAACTACTACACCTACAACTACTATACCTACAACTACTACACCTACAACTACTATACCTACAACTACTACACCTACAACTACTATACCTACAACTACTACACCTACAGCTACTACACCTACAACTACTACACCTACAACTACTATACCTACAACTACTACACCTACAACTACTATACCTACAACTACTACACCTACAACTACTACACCTACAACTACTACACCTACAACTACTATACCTACAACTACTACAACTACTACACCTACAACTACTACACCTACAACTACTACACCTACAACTACTATACCTACAACTACTACACCTACAACTACTATACCTACAACTACTATACCTACAACTACTACACCTACAACTACTACACCTACAACTACTACACCTACAACTACTACACCTACAACTACTATACCTACAACTACTACACCTACAACTACTATACCTACAACTACTACACCTACAACTACTACACCTACAACTACTACAACTACAACTACTATACCTACAACTACTACACCTACAACTACTACACCTACAACTACTATACCTACAAATACTACACCTACAACTACTATACCTACAACTACTATACCTACAACTACTACAACTACTATACCTACAACTACTATACCTACAACTACTACACCTACAACTACTATACCTACAACTACTATACCTACAAATACTACACCTACAACTACTATACCTACAACTACTATACCTACAACTACTACACCTACAACTACTATACCTACAACTACTACACCTACAACTACTATACCTACAAATACTACACCTACAACTACTATACCTACAACTACTACACCTACAACTACTACAACTACTATACCTACAACTACTATACCTACAACTACTACACCTACAACTACTATACCTACAACTACTATACCTACAAATACTACACCTACAACTACTATACCTACAACTACTACACCTACAACTACTATACCTACAACTACTACACCTACAACTACTACACCTACAACTACTATACCTACAACTACTATACCTACAACTACTACACCTACAACTACTATACCTACAACTACTACACCTACAACTACTATACCTACTACACCTACAACTACTATACCTACAACTACTATACCTACAACTACTACACCTACAACTACTATACCTACTACACCTACAACTACTACACCTACAACTACTACTACACTTACAACCACTATACCTACAACTACTACACCTACTACTACTATACCTACAAATACTACACCTACAACTACTACACCTACAACTACTACAACTACTATACCTACAACTACTACACCTACTACTACTATACCTACAACTACTACTACACTTACAACTACTATACCTACAACCACTACACCTACAACTACTATACCTACAACTACTACTACACTTACAACCACTATACCTACAACTACTACACCTACAACTACTATACCTACAAATACTACACCTACAACTACTACACCTACAACTACTACAACTACAACTACTATACCTACAACTACTACACCTACAACTACTATACCTACAAATACTACACCTACAACTACTATACCTACAACTACTATACCTACAACTACTATACCTACAAATACTACAACTACTACACCTACAACAACTACTATACCTACAACTACTATACCTACAAATACTACAACTACTACACCTACAACCACTATACCTACAACTACTATACCTACAAATACTACACCTACAACTACTATACCTACAACTACTACACCTACAACTACTATACCTACAACCACTATACCTACAACTACTATACCTACAACTACTATAACTACTACACCTACAACAACTACTATACCTACAAATACTATACCTACAACTACTACAACTACAACTACTATACCTACAACTACTATACCTACAACTACTATACCTACAACTACTATACCTACAACTACTATACCTACAACTACTACACCTGCAAATACTATACCTACAACTACTATAACCACTACACCTACTACAACTACTACACCTACAACTACTATACCTACAACTACTACACCTACAACTACTATACCTACAAATACTACACCTACAACTACTATACCTACAACTACAAATACTATACCTACAACTACTATACCTACAAATACTACACCTACAACTACTATACCTACAACTACTACACCTACAACTACTACACCTACAACTACTATACCTACAACTACTACACCTACTACACCTACAACTACTACACCTACAACTACTATACCTACAACTACTACACCTACAACTACTACACCTACAACTACTATACCTACAACTACTACACCTACAACTACTACACCTACAACTACTATACCTACAACTACTACACCTACTACACCTACAACTACTACACCTACAACTACTACACCTACAACTACTATACCTACAAATACTACACCTACAACTACTATACCTACAACTACTACAACTACAAATACTATAACTACTACACCTACAACTACTATACCTACAACTACTATACCTACAACTACTATACCTACAACTACTACAACACTTACACCTACAACTACTATACCTACAAATACTACAACTACTATACCTACAACTACTATACCTACAAATACTACAACTACTATACCTACAACTACTATACCTACAACTACTATACCTACAACTACTATAACTACTACACCTACAACAACTACTATACCTACAACTACTATACCTACAACTACTACAACACTTACACCTACAACTACTATACCTACAAATACTACAACTACTATACCTACAACTACTATACCTACAAATACTACAACTACTATACCTACAACTACTATACCTACAACTACTATACCTACAACTACTATAACTACTACACCTACAACAACTACTATACCTACAAATACTATACCTACAACTACTACACCTACAACTACTACACCTACAACTACTACACCTACAACTACTACACCTACAACTACTACAACTACTATACCTACAACTACTATACCTACAACTACTACACCTACAACTACTACACCTACAACTACTATACCTACAAATACTACACCTACAAATACTACACCTACAACTACTATACCTACAACTACTACACCTACAACCACTACACCTATAACTACTACACCTACAAATACTACACCTGCAAATACTATACCTACAACTACTACACCTACAAATACTACACCTACTACTACTATACCTGCAACTACTACAACTACTATACCTACAACTACTACACCTACAACTACTATACCTACAACTACTACAACACTTACAACCACTACACCTACAACTACTACACCTACTACACCTACAACTACTACACCTACTACACCTACAACTACTATACCTGCAACTACTACACCTACAACTACTACACCTACAACTACTACACCTACAACTACTATACCTACAACTACTACTACACTTACAACCACTACACCTACTACTACACCTACAAATACTATAACTACTACACCTACAACTACTATACCTGCAACTACTACAACTACTATACCTACAACTACTACACCTACAACTACTATACCTACAACTACTACACCTACAACTACTATACCTACAACTACTACACCTACAACTACTATACCTGCAAATACTACACCTACAACTACTATACCTACAAATACTACAACTACTACACCTACAACTACTACACCTACAACTACTATACCTGCAACTACTACAACACTTACACCTACAACTACTACACCTACAACTACTATACCTACAACTACTACAACTACTACACGTGGAACTACTACAACTACTACACCTACAACTACTACAACAACTACAACTACTACACCTACAACTACTACAACTACTACACCTACAACTACTACAACTACTACAACAACTACAACTACTACACCTGCAACAACTACACCTACAACTACTACACCTACAACTACTACACCTACAACTACTACACCTACAACTACTACACCTACAACTACTACACCTACAACTACTATACCTACAACTACTACAACTACTACACCTACAACTACTACACCTACAACTACTACACCTACAACTACTACACCTACAACTACTACAACTACAACTACTACACCTACAACTACTATACCTACAACTACTACACCTACAACTACTACACCTACAACTACTACACCAACTACTACAACTACAACTACTACACCTACAACTACTATACCTACAACTACTACACCTACAACTACTACACCTACAACTACTACACCTACAACTACTACACCTACAAATACTATACCTACAACTACTACACATACAACTACTACACCTACAACTACTACACCTACAACTACTACACCTACAACTACTACACCTACAACTACTATACCTACAACTACTACACCTACAACTACTATACCTACAACTACTACAACTACAACTACTATACCTACAAATACTATAACTACTACACCTACAACTACTATACCTACAACTACTACACCTACAACTACTATACCTACAACTACTATACCTGCAACTACTACACCTGCAACTACTACACCTACAACTACTATACCTACAACTACTACACCTACAACTACTACACCTACAACTACTACACCTACAACTACTATACCTACAACTACTATAACTACTACACCTACAACAACTACTATACCTACAAATACTATACCTACAACTACTACACCTACAACTACTACACCTACAACTACTATACCTACAACTACTACAACTACTATACCTACAACTACTATACCTACAACTACTATACCTACAACTACTATACCTACAACTACTACACCTACAACTACTACAACAACTACAACTACTACACCTGCAACAACTACACCTACAACTACTACACCTACTACACCTACAACTACTACACCTGCAACTACTACACCTGCAACTACTACACCTGCAACTACTACACCTGCAACTACTATACCTACAACTACTATACCTACAACTACTACAACTACTATACCTACAACTACTATACCTACAACTACTATACCTACAACTACTACAACTAATATACCTACAACTACTACACCTACAACTACTACACCTACAACTACTATACCTACAACTACTATACCTACTACACCTACTACAACTACTACACCTACAACCACTACACCTACAACTACTACACCTACAACTACTACACCTACAACTACCACACCTACAACTACCACACCTACAACTACTACACCTACAACTACTACACCTACAACCACTACACCTACAACTACTACACCTACAACTACTACACCTACAACTACTACACCTACAACTACTACACCTGCAACTACTATACCTACAACTACTACACCTACAACTACTATACCTACAACTACCACACCTACAACTACTACACCTACAACTACTACACCTACAACTACCACACCTACAACTACTACACCTACAACTACTACACCTACAACTACCACACCTACAACTACTACACCTACAACTACTACACCTACAACTACTATACCTACAACTACCACACCTACAACTACCACACCTACAACTACTACACCTACAACTACCACACCTACAACTACTACACCTACAACTACCACACCTACAACTACTATACCTACAACTACTATACCTACAACTACTACACCTACAACTACTACACCTACAACTACTACACCTACAACTACTACACCTACAACTATTACACCTACAACTACTACACCTACAACTACTATACCTACAACTACTACACCTACAACTACTATACCTACAAATACTACACCTACAACTACTATACCTACAACTACCACACCTACAACTACTATACCTACAACTATTACACCTACAACTACTACAACTACTACACCTACAACTACTACACCTACAACTACTACAACTACTACAACTACTACACCTACAACTACTACAACTACTACAACTACTACACCTACAACTACTACACCTGCAACTACTATACCTACAACTACCACACCTACATCTACTACACCTACAACTACTATACCTACAACTACTACACCTACAGCTACTATACCTACAGCTACTACACCTACAACTACTATACCTACAACTACTACACCTACAACTACTACACCTACAACTACTACACCTACAACTACTACACCTACAACTACTATACCTACAACTACTACAACTACTACACCTACAAGTATACCTACAACTACTATACCTACAACTACTATACCTACAACTACTACAACTACTATACCTACAACTACTACACCTACAACTACTATACCTACAACTACTACACCTACAACTACTACACCTACAACTACTACACCTACAACTACTACAACTACTACAACTACTACACCTACAACTACTACACCTGCAACTACTATACCTACAACTACTACACCTACAACTACTATACCTACAACTACTATACCTACAACTACTACACCTACAACTACTATACCTACAACTACTACACCTACAACTACTACAACTACTATACCTACAACTACTACACCTACAACTACTACACCTACAACTACTACACCTACAACTACTATACCTACAACTACTACAACTACTACACCTACAACTACTACACCTGCAACTACTACACCTACAACTACTACACCTACAACTACTACAACTACTATACCTACAACTACTATACCTACAACTACTATACCTACAACTACTACAACTACTACACCTACAACTACTATACCTACAACTACTATACCTACAACTACTACACCTACAACTACTACACCTACAACTACTATACCTACAACTACTATACCTACAACTACTACACCTACAACTACTACACCTACAACTACTATACCTACAACTACTATACCTACAACTACTGTGTGTGTACACTATGCTGTGTGTACAGTATGCTGTGTACACTATGCTGTGTGTACTATGCTGTGTGTACTATGTTGTGTGTACACTATGCTGTGTGTACTATGCTGTGTGTGTGTACTATGCTGTGTGTGTACACTATGCTGTGTACACTATGCTGTGTACACTATGCTGTGTGTACTATGCTGTGTGTACACTATGCTGTGTGTACACTATGCTGTGTACACTATGCTGTGTGTGTGTACTATGCTGTGTGTACTATGCTGTGTGTACTATGCTGTGTGTACTATGCTGTGTGTACTATGCTGTGTGTACACTATGCTGTGTGTACTATGCTGTGTGTACTATGCTGTGTGTACTATGCTGTGTGTACACTATGCTGTGTACACTATGCTGTGTGTACACTATGCTGTGTGTGCACTATGCTGTGTGTCTGTACTATGCTGTGTGTACACTATGCTGTGTACACTATGCTGTGTGTACTATGCTGTGTGTACACTATGCTGTGTGTACTATGCTGTGTGTACTATGCTGTGTGTGTGTACACTATGCTGTGTGTGTGTACACTATGCTGTGTGTACTATGCTGTGTGTGTGTGTACTATGCTGTGTGTGTGTACTATGCTGTGTGTACTATGTTGTGTGTAGTATGTTGTGTGTACTATGCTGTGTGTAGTATGTTGTGTGTACTATGCTGTGTGTGTACTATGCTGTGTGTACTATGTTGTGTGTACTATGCTGTGTGTACTATGCTGTGTGTAGTATGTTGTGTGTAGTATGTTGTGTGTACACTATGCTGTGTGTACTATGCTGTGTGTAGTATGTTGTGTGTAGTATGTTGTGTGTACTATGCTGTGTACACTATGCTGTGTGTGTGTACTATGCTGTGTGTACTATGTTGTGTGTACTATGCTGTGTGTAGTATGTTGTGTGTACTATGCTGTGTACACTATGCTGTGTGTGTGTACTATGCTGTGTGTACACTATGCTGTGTGTACTATGCTGTGTGTACTATGCTGTGTGTACACTATGCTGTGTGTACACTATGCTGTGTGTACTATGCTGTGTGTACTATGCTGTGTGTACTATGCTGTGTGTGTGTGTACACTATGCTGTGTGTACTATGCTGTGTGTGTGTACACTATGCTTTGTGTACACTATGCTGTGTGTAGTATGTTGTGTGTACACTATGCTGTGTGTGTGTGTGTACACTATGCTGTGTGTACACTATACTGTGTACACTATGCTGTGTGTACACTATACTGTGTACACTATGCTGTGTGTACACTATGCTGTGTGTACACTATGCTGTGTGTACACTATGCTGTGTGTACTATGCTGTGTGTACTATGCTGTGTGTACACTATGCTGTGTGCACACTATGCTGTGTACACTATGCTGTGTGTACTATGCTGTGTGTACTATGCTGTGTGTGTGTACTATGCTGTGTGTGTGTACTATGCTGTGTGTGTGTACTATGCTGTGTGTGTACACTATGCTGTGTGTACTATGCTGTGTGTGTGTGTACTATGCTGTGTGTGTGTGTACTATGCTGTGTGTACTATGTTGTGTGTAGTATGTTGTGTGTACTATGCTGTGTGTAGTATGTTGTGTGTACTATGCTGTGTGTGTGTACTATGCTGTGTGTGTGTACTATGCTGTGTGTGTGTACTATGCTGTGTGTACTATGCTGTGTGTACTATGCTGTGTGTAGTATGTTGTGTGTAGTATGTTGTGTGTACACTATGCTGTGTGTAGTATGTTGCGTGTAGTATGTTGTGTGTACTATGCTGTGTACACTATGCTGTGTGTGTGTACTATGCTGTGTGTAGTATGTTGTGTGTACTATGCTGTGTACACTATGCTGTGTGTGTGTACTATGCTGTGTGTACACTATGCTGTGTGTACTATGCTGTGTGTACTATGCTGTGTGTACACTATGCTGTGTGTACACTATGCTGTGTGTACTATGCTGTGTGTGTGTGTACACTATGCTGTGTGTACTATGCTGTGTGTGTGTACACTATGCTGTGTGTACTCTATGCTGTGTGTAGTATGTTGTGTGTACACTATGCTGTGTGTAGTATGTTGTGTGTACACTATGCTGTGTGTGTGTGTACACTATGCTGTGTGTACACTATACTGTGTACACTATGCTGTGTGTACACTATGCTGTGTGTACACTATGCTGTGTGTGTGTACACTATGCTGTGTGTACTATGCTGTGTGTACACTATGCTGTGTGTGTGTACACTATGCTGTGTGTACTATGCTGTGTACACTATGCTGTGTGTACTATGCTGTGTGTACACTATGCTGTGTACACTATGCTGTGTGTACTATGCTGTGTGTACTATGCTGTGTGTACTATGCTGTGTGTACTATGCTGTGTGTGTGTACTATGCTGTGTGTACTATGCTGTGTACACTATGCTGTGTACACTGTGCTGTGTACACTATGCTGTGTACACTATGCTGTGTGTACTATGCTGTGTACACTATGCTGTGTGTACTATGCTGTGTGTGTACTATGCTGTGTGTGTGTACTATGCTGTGTGTGTGTACTATGCTGTGTGTGTGTACTATGCTGTGTACACTGTGCTGTGTACACTATGCTGTGTACACTATGCTGTGTGTACTATGCTGTGTACACTATGCTGTGTGTACTATGCTGTGTGTGTGTACTATGCTGTGTGTGTACACTATGCTGTGTGTGTACACTATGCTGTGTGTGTACACTATGCTGTGTGTGTACACTATGCTGTGTGTACACTATGCTGTGTACACTATGCTGTGTGTACACTATGCTGTGTGTACACTATGCTGTGTACACTATGCTGTGTATACTATGCTGTGTATACTATGCTGTGTGTACACTATGCTGTGTGTACACTATGCTGTGTGTACACTATGCTGTGTGTACTATGCTGTGTGTACTATGCTGTGTGTACTATGCTGTGTGTACACTATGCTGTGTGTACTATGCTGTGTGTGTGTACACTATGCTGTGTGTACTATGCTGTGTGTACTATGCTGTGTGTACACTGCTGTGTGTACACTATGCTGTGTGTACTATGCTGTGTGTACTATGCTGTGTGTACACTATACTGTGTACACTATGCTGTGTGTACACTATGCTGTGTGTACACTATGCTGTGTGTACACTATGCTGTGTGTGTGTACACTATGCTGTGTGTACTATGCTGTGTGTACACTATGCTGTGTACACTATGCTGTGTGTACTATGCTGTGTGTACACTATGCTGTGTACACTATGCTGTGTGTACTATGCTGTGTGTGTGTACTATGCTGTGTGTACTATGCTGTGTGTGTGTACTATGCTGTGTACACTATGCTGTGTACACTATGCTGTGTGTACTATGCTGTGTACACTATGCTGTGTGTACTATGCTGTGTGTACTATGCTGTGTGTACTATGCTGTGTACACTATGCTGTGTGTACTATGCTGTGTACACTATGCTGTGTACACTATGCTGTGTGTACTATGCTGTGTACACTATGCTGTGTGTACTATGCTGTGTGTACTATGCTGTGTGTACACTATGCTATGTGTGTGTGCAGCTGTACCTCATCGACTTTGGACTCGCCAAGAAGTATCGAGACAGCCGAACCCGGCAGCACATTCCATACCGTGAGGATAAAAACCTGACGGGCACAGCGAGATACGCCTCCATCAACGCTCACCTGGGGATCGAGCAGAGGTAACTACCACTACTAACTATCACTACTAACTAGTACTGTGGGCACAGCACATTCCATACCGTGAGGATAAAAACCTGACGGGCACAGCGAGATACGCCTCCATCAACGCCCACCTGGGGATCGAGCAGAGGTAACTATCACTAACTATCACTAACTACCACTAACTATCACTACTAACTATCACTAACTACCACTACTACTACCACTACTGTGGGCACGGTGAGATACGCCTCCATCAACGCTCACCTGGGGATCGAGCAGAGGTAACTACCACTACTAACTACCACTATCACTAACTATCACTAACTACCACTACTAACTACCACTACTACTAACTACTATCACTACCACTACTACTACCACTACTGTGGGCACGGTGAGATACGCCTCCATCAACGCCCATCTGGGGATCGAGCAGAGGTAACTATCACTAACTACCACTAACTACCACTAACTATCACTAACTATCACTACTAACTACCACTACTAACTACTATCACTACTACTTCTACTAACTACCACTACTGTGGGCATGGCGAGATACGCCTCCATCAACGCCCACCTGGGGATCGAGCAGAGGTAACTATCACTAACTACCACTAACTATCACTAACTATCACTAACTATCACTAACTACCACTACTAACTACTATCACTACTACTTCTACTAACTACCACTACTGTGGGCATGGCGAGATACGCCTCCATCAACGCCCACCTGGGGATCGAGCAGAGGTAACTACCACTAACTACCGCTAACTATCACTACTAACTACCACTACTACTACTACTAACTACCACTACTACTACTACTAACTACCACTACTGTGGGCACGGCGAGATACGCCTCCATCAACGCTCATCTGGGGATCGAGCAGAGGTAACTAGCACTACTAACTATCACTACTAACTACCACTACTAACTACCACTACTAACTACCACTACTACTACTAACTACTACCACTACTACTAAGGGCACGGCGAGATACGCCTCCATCAACGCCCACCTGGGGATCGAGCAGAGGTAACTACCACTAACTACCGCTAACTATCACTAACTACCACTATCACTAACTATCACTAACTATCACTAACTACCACCACTACTATCACTACTACCACTACTGTGGGCACGGCGAGATACGCCTCCATCAACGCCCACCTGGGGATCGAGCAGAGGTAACTATCACTATCACTAACTACCACTACTAACTATCACTACTAACTATCACTAACTACCACTACTAACTATCACTAACTACCACCACTACTACTACTAACTACCACTAACTACTACCACTAACTACTACTACTACCACTAACTACCACTACCACACCTACCACTAACTACCAGTAACTACCTCCAACTACCACTACCAACCACTGTGTCTGTGTGTGTGTGTCTGTGTGTGTATCTGTGTATCTGTGTGTGTATCTGTGTGTGTGTGTATCTGTGTGTGTGTCTGTGTGTGTGTGTCACTGTGTGTGTGTGTATCTGTGTGTGTGTCTGTGTATGTGTGTCTGTGTCACTGTGTGTGTGTGTATCTGTGTGTGTGTGTGTATCTGTGTGTGTCTGTGTGTGTGTCTGTGTGTGTTTGTTTCTGTGTATCTGTGTGTGTATCTGTGTGTGTGTGTGTCTGTGTATGTGTGTGTGTGTCTGTGTGTGTGTGTTTCTGTGTATGTGTGTGTATCTGTGTGTGTCTGTGTGTGTGTCTGTGTGTGTGTGTTTCTGTGTATCTGTGTGTGTGTGTGTGTGTCTGTGTGTGTGTTTCTGTGTGTATCTCTGTGTGTATCTGTGTGTGTGTCTGTGTGTGTGTGTATCTCTGTGTGTCTGTGTGTGTGTCTCTGTGTGTGTGTGTGTATGTCTGTGTGTGTGTGTGTGTCTGTGTGTGTGTGTGTGTGTATCTGTGTGTGTGTACACTGTGTGTGTGTTTCTGTGTCTGTGTGTGTAGCCGGCGTGACGACATGGAGTCTCTGGGCTACGTGTTGATGTACTTTAACCGCACCAGCCTACCTTGGCAGGGACTCAAGGTACCGCTCACCACTCACTCACCACTCACTCACCACTCGCTCACCACTCACTCACCACTCACTCACCACTCACTCACCACTGTGTGTGTGTGTGTACACTGTGTGTGTATACACTGTGTGTGTACACTGTGTATGTACACTGTGTGTGTACACTGTGTATGTACACTGTGTGTGTGTACACTGTGTGGTGTGTGTACACTGTGTGTGTGTACACTGTGTGTGTGTGTACACTGTGTGTGTGTGTGTACTGTGTGTGTGTACAGTGTGTGTACAGTGTGTGTGTGTGTACAGTGTGTATACAGTGTGTGTGTGTACACTGTGTGTGTGTGTGTACACTGTGTGTGTGTGTGTACACTGTGTGTGTGTGTGTACACTGTGTGTGTGTACACTGTGTGTGTGGGTGTACACTGTGTGTGTGAGTGTACACTGTGTGTGTGTGTGTACTGTGTGTGTGTACAGTGTGTGTACAGTGTGTGTGTGTGTACAGTGTGTATACAGTGTGTGTGTGTACACTGTGTGTGTGAGTGTACACTGTGTGTGTGAGTGTGTACACTGTGTGTGTACAGTGTGTGTACAGTGTGTGTGTGTACAGTGTGTATACAGTGTGTGTGTGTGTACACTGTGTGTGAGTGTACACTGTGTGTGTGTGTGTGTACACTGTGTGTGTGTGTGTGTACACTGTGTGTGTACACTGTGTGAGTGTACACTGTGTGTGTGAGTGTACACTGTGTGTGTGTGTGTGTACACTGTGTGTGTGTACACTGTGTGTGTGTGTGTACACTGTGTGTGTGTGTACACTGTGTGTGTACACTGTGTGTGTGTGTACAGTGTGTACAGTGTGTGCGCGGTGTGTGTACAGTGTATACAGTGTGTGTACGGTGTGTGCACAGTGTGTGCAGTGTGTTTTGTGCAGTGTGTACAGTGTGTGTACAGCGTGTGTACAGTGTGTGTACTGTGTGTACAGTGTTACAGTGTGTACAGTGTGTGTACAGTGTGTGTACAGTGTGTGTCTGCGCGTGCCCCCAGGCGGCCACTAAGAAACAGAAGTATGAGAAGATCAGTGAGAAGAAAATGTCCACCCCAGTGGAGGTCCTGTGCAAGGTGAGCTCACCACCACCACCTCACCACGTCACTCACCAACTCACCAACTCACTCACCACGTCACTCACCACGTCACTCACCACCCCAGTGGAGGTCCTGTGCAAGGTGAGCTCACCCTCACCACCTCACCACGTAACTCACCAACTCACCACCTCGCTCACCACCTCGCTCACCACCCCAGTGGAGGTCCTGTGCAAGGTGAGCTCACCCTCACCACCTCACCAACTCACCACGTCACTCACCACCTCGCTCACCACCTCACCACGTCACTCACCACGTCACTCACCACGTCACTCACCACGTCACTCACTCACCACCTCACCACGTCACTCACCACGTCACTCACCACGTCACTCACCACCCCAGTGGAGGTCCTGTGCAAGGTGAGCTCACCACCACCACCTCGCTCACCAACTCACCACCTCACCACGTCACTCACCACCCCAGTGGAGGTCCTGTGCAAGGTGAGCTCACCACCACACTCACCAACTCACCACCTCACCACATCACTCACTCACCACCCCAGTGGAGGTCCTGTGCAAGGTGAGCTCACCACCACACTCACCAACTCACCACGTCACTCACCACGTCACTCACCACATCACTCACCACCCCAGTGGAGGTCCTGTGCAAGGTGAGCTCACCACCACACTCACCAACTCACCACCTCACCACATCACTCACTCACCACCCCAGTGGAGGTCCTGTGCAAGGTGAGCTCACCACCACCACCTCACCACGCCACTCACCACCTCGCTCACCACCCCAGTGGAGGTCCTGTGCAAGGTGAGCTCACCACCACCACCTCACCACGTCACTCACCAACTCACCACCTCACCACGCCACTCACCACCTCGCTCACCACCCCAGTGGAGGTCCTGTGCAAGGTGAGCTCACCACAACCACCTCACCACGTCACTCACCAACTCACCACCTCACCACGTCACTCACCACGTCACTCACCACCCCAGTGGAGGTCCTGTGCAAGGTGAGCTCACCCTCACCACCTCACCAACTCACCACGTCACTCACCACCTCGCTCACCACCTCACCACGTCACTCACCACGTCACTCACCACGTCACTCACCACGTCACTCACTCACCACCTCACCACGTCACTCACCACGTCACTCACCACCCCAGTGGAGGTCCTGTGCAAGGTGAGCTCACCACCTCGCTCACCACCTCACCAACTCACCACCTCACCACCTCGCTCACCACCCCAGTGGAGGTCCTGTGCAAGGTGAGCTCACCCTCACCACCTCACCAACTCACCACCTCGCTCACCACGTCACTCACTCACCACGTCACTCACCACGTCACTCACCACGTCACTCACCACCCCTGTGGAGGTCCTGTGCAAGGTGAGCTCACCACCTCGCTCACCACCTCGCTCACCAACTCACTCACCACCTCGCTCACCAACTCACCACCTCACCACCTCGCTCACCACCTCACCACCTCGCTCACCACGTCACTCACCACCTCGCTCACCACCTCACCACGTCACTCACCACCCCTGTGGAGGTCCTGTGCAAGGTGAGCTCACCACCTCGCTCACCACCTCGCTCACCACCTCACCACCTCGCTCACCACCTCGCTCACCACGTCACTCACTCACCACCTCACCACGTCACTCACCACGTCACTCACCACGTCACTCACCACGTCACTCACCACGTCACTCACCACGTCACTCACTCACTCACTCACCACGTCACTCACCACCCCTGTGGAGGTCCTGTGCAAGGTGAGCTCACCACCTCGCTCACCACCTCGCTCACCACCTCACCACGTCACTCACCACCTCGCTCACCACCCCTGTGGAGGTCCTGTGCAAGGTGAGCTCACCACCACCTCGCTCACCAAGTCACTCACTCACCACCTCGCTCACCACCTCACTCACCACCTCGCTCACCACGTCACTCACCACCTCGCTCACCACCTCACTCACCACCTCACCACGTCACTCACCACCTCGCTCACCACCTCGCTCACCACGTCACTCACCACGTCGCTCACCACCTTGCCACGTCGCTCACCACCTCGCTCACCGCCTCGCTCACCACCTCGCTCACCGCCTCGCTCACCACCTCGCTCACCACCTCGCTCACCACGTCACTCACCACGTCACTCACCACCTCACCTCGCCGCTCACCACCTCGTTCACCACCTCGCTCACCACCTCGCTCACCACGTCACTCACCACGTCACTCACCACCTCACCACCTCACTCACCACGTCGCTCACCACCTCGCTCACCATGTCACTCACCACCTCACTCACCACCTCACTCCACCTCGTTCACCACGTCACTCACTCACCACCTCACTCACCACGTCACTCACCACGTCACTCACTCACCACCTCGCTCACCACCTCACTCACCACCTCGCTCACCACGTCACTCACCACCTCGCTCACCACCTCACTCACCACCTCACCACGTCACTCACCACCTCGCTCACCACCTCGCTCACCACGTCACTCACCACGTCGCTCACCACCTTGCCACGTCGCTCACCACCTCGCTCACCGCCTCGCTCACCACCTCGCTCACCGCCTCGCTCACCACCTCGCTCACCACCTCGCTCACCACGTCACTCACCACGTCACTCACCACCTCACCTCGCCGCTCACCACCTCGTTCACCACCTCGCTCACCACCTCGCTCACCACGTCACTCACCACGTCACTCACCACCTCACCACCTCACTCACCACGTCGCTCACCACCTCGCTCACCATGTCACTCACCACCTCACTCACCACCTCACTCCACCTCGTTCACCACGTCACTCACTCACCACCTCACTCACCACGTCACTCACCACGTCACTCACTCACCACCTCGCTCACCATCTCACTCACCATCTCGCTCACCATCTCACTCACCACCTCGCTCACCACCTCACCATCTCGCTCACCACCTCGCTGCCCACCTTGCTCACCATCTCACTCACCACCTCGCTCACCACGCCACCATCTCGCTCGCCACGTCGCTCACCACCTCGCTCACCAGCTAACCCATCAACTCTCTATCCCATTAACCCACTAACTCATCAACTCACTAACTCATCAACTCACTAACCCATCAACCCACTAACTTATCAACCCACTAACTCATCAACTCACTAACTCATCAACTCACTAACTCATCAACTCACTAACTCATCAACTCTCTATCCCATTAACCCACTAACCCACTAACCCATCAACTCATCAACCAGCTAACCCATCAACTCTCTATCCCATTAACCCCCTAACCCACTAACTCATCAACCCACTAACCAGCAAACCCATCAACTCACTAACTCATCAACTCACTAACTCAACCCACTAACCCATCAACTCACTAACTCATCAACCAGCTAACCCATCAACTCTCTATCCCATTAACCCACTAACCCATCAACTCACTAACTCATCAACCAGCTAACCCATCAACTCTCTAACCAATTAACCCACTAACCCATCAACTCACTAACTCATCAACCAGCTAACCCATCAACTCTCTATCCCATTAACCCACTAACCCATCAACTCACTAACTCATCAACCAGCTAACCCATCAACTCTCTATCTCATTAACCCACTAACTCATCAACCCACTAACCAGCTAACCCATCAACTCTCTATCCCATTAACCCACTAACCCATCAACTCTCTAACTCATCAACCAGCTAACCCATCAACTCTCTATCCCATTAACCCACTAACCCATCAACTCTCTATCCCATTAACCCACTAACCCATCAACTCACTAACTCATCAACCAGCTAACCCATCAACTCTCTATCCCATTAACCCACTAACCCATCAACTCACTAACTCATCAACCAGCTAACCCATCAACTCTCTAACCAATTAACCCACTAACCCACTAACTCATCAACCCACTAACCAGCTAACCCATCAACTCTCTATCCCATTAACCCACTAACACATCAACTCGCTAACTCATCAACCAGCTAACCCATCAACTCTCTATCCCATTAACCCACTAACTCATCAACCCACTAACCAGCTAACCCATCAACTCTCTATCCCATTAACCCACTAACCCATCAACTCACTAATTCATCAACTCACTAACCCACTAACTCATCAACCAGCTAACCCATCAACTCTCTATCCCATTAACCCACTAACTCATCAACTCACTAAGCCACTAACCCACTAACTCATCAACTCACTAACTCAGCAACCCACTAACTCATCAACTCACTAACCCACTAACTCATCAACCAGCTCACTCATCAACTCGCTAACTCATCAACCAGCTAACTCATCAACCAGCTAACTCATCAACTCGCTAACTCATCAAACCACTAACTCATCAACTCACTAACTCACTAACCCATCAACTCACTAACTCATCAACTCGCTAACTCATCAACTCGCTAACTCATCAACTCGCTAACTCATCAATTCACTAACTCATCAACTCACTAACTCATCAACTCACTAACTCATCAACTCACTAACCCATCAACTCACTAACTCATCCCACTAACTCATCAACTCACTAACCCACTAACTCAGCAACCCACTAACTCATCAACTCACTAACCCACTAACTCATCAACCAGCTAACTCAGCAACCCACTAACTCATCAACTCACTAACCCACTAACTCAGCAACCCACTAACTCATCAACTCACTAACCCACTAACTCATCAACCAGCTAACTCATCAACTCGCTAACTCATCAACTCGCTAACTCATCAACCCACTAACCCATCAACTCACTAACTCATCAACTCACTAACCCATCAACTCACTAACCCACTAACTCATCAACCAGCTAACTCATCAACTCGCTAACTCATCAACTCGCTAACCCATCAACTCACTAACTCATCAACTCACTAACCCATCAACTCACTAACCCACTAACTCATCAACCAGCTAACTCATCAACTCGCTAACTCATCAACCCACTAACCCATCAACTCACTAACTCATCAACTCACTAACCCATCAACTCACTAACCCACTAACTCATCAACCAGCTAACTCATCAACTCGCTAACCCATCAACTCACTAACTCATCAACTCACTAACCCATCAACTCACTAACCCACTAACTCATCAACCAGCTAACTCATCAACCAGCTCACTCATCAACTCGCTAACTCATCAACCAGCTAACTCATCAACCAGCTAACTCATCAACTCGCTAACTCATCAAACCACTAACTCATCAACTCACTAACTCACTAACCCATCAACTCACTAACTCATCAACTCGCTAACTCATCAACTCGCTAACTCATCAACTCGCTAACTCATCAATTCACTAACTCATCAACTCACTAACTCATCAACTCACTAACTCATCAACTCACTAACCCATCAACTCACTAACTCATCCCACTAACTCATCAACTCACTAACCCACTAACTCAGCAACCCACTAACTCATCAACTCACTAACCCACTAACTCATCAACCAGCTAACTCAGCAACCCACTAACTCATCAACTCACTAACCCACTAACTCAGCAACCCACTAACTCATCAACTCACTAACCCACTAACTCATCAACCAGCTAACTCATCAACTCGCTAACTCATCAACTCGCTAACTCATCAACCCACTAACCCATCAACTCACTAACTCATCAACTCACTAACCCATCAACTCACTAACCCATTAACTCATCAACCAGCTAACTCATCAACTCGCTAACTCATCAACTCGCTAACCCACTAACTCATCAACGCACTAACCCACTAACTCATCAACCAGCTAACTCATCAACCCACTAACTCATCAACTCACTAACCCACTAACTCAGCAACCCACTAACTCATCAACACCCTAACCCACTAACTCATCAACCAGCTAACTCATCAACTCGCTAACTCATCAACTCGCTAACTCATCAACCCACTAACCCATCAACTCACTAACTCATCAACTCACTAACCCATCAACTCACTAACCCACTAACTCATCAACCAGCTAACTCATCAACTCGCTAACTCATCAACTCGCTAACCCACTAACTCATCAACTCACTAACCCACTAACTCATCAACCAGCTAACTCATCAACCCACTAACTCATCAACTCACTAACCCACTAACTCAGGAACCCACTAACTCATCAACTCACTAACCCACTAACTCATCAACCAGCTAACTCATCAACTCACTAACTCATCAACCAGCTAAATCATCAACCAGCTAACTCATCAACCAGCTAACTCATCAACTCTCTATCCCATTAACCCACTTACTCATCAACTCACTAAGCCACTAACCCACTAACTCATCAACTCACTAACCCACTAACTCATCAACCAGCTAACTCATCAACCAGCTAACTCATCAACCAGCTAACTCATCAACTCACTAACCCACTAACTCATCAACTCGCTAACTCATCAACCAGCTAACTCATCAACCAGCTAACTCATCAACTCGCTAACTCATCAACTCGCTAACTCATCACCCAGCTAACTCATCAACCAGCTAACTCATCAACTCGCTAACTCATCAACCAGCTAACTCATCAACCAGCTGACTCATCAAGCGGCTGTTTGTGTGACCCAGGGTTACCCGGCTGAGTTTTCGATGTACTTGAACTATTGCCGCGGCCTTCGTTTTGAGGAGACGCCGGACTACATGTACCTGCGTCAGCTGTTCCGCATCCTCTTCAGGTACTAGCTGGTACCCCCCGTGTGTGTGTGTGGAACTGTGCACTACCAGT
>NW_027422634.1:395415-427915 GCF_048934315.1 Petromyzon marinus | reverse complement strand
TGTCTCACTGTGTGTCTGTGTGTCTCACTGTGTGTGTGTACACTGTGTGTGTACACTGTGTGTGTGTAGAACCCTGAACTACCAGTACGACTACATGTTTGACTGGACCATGTTGTGTGTGTGTCTGTGTGTGTGTCTCACTGTGTGTGTCTCACTGTGTGTGTACACTGTGTGTGTCTCACTGTGTGTGTCTCACTGTGTGTGTCTCACTGTGTGTGTCTCACTGTGTGTGTGTGTGTCTCACTGTGTGTGTGTGTGTACACTGTGTGTGTCTCACTGTGTGTGTCTCACTGTGTGTCTCACTGTGTGTGTACACTGTGTGTGTGTAGAACCCTGAACTACCAGTACGACTACATGTTTGACTGGACCATGTTGTGTGTGTGTCTGTGTGTGTGTCTGTCTGTGTGTGTCTCACTGTGTGTGTACACTGTGTGTGTCTCACTGTGTGTGTCTCACTGTGTGTGTCTCACTGTGTGTGTCTCACTGTGTGTGTCTCACTGTGTGTGTCTCACTGTGTGTGTGTGTGTCTCACTGTGTGTGTGTGTGTACACTGTGTGTGTCTCACTGTGTGTGTCTCACTGTGTGTGTCTCACTGTGTGTGTACACTGTGTGTGTGTAGAACCCTGAACTACCAGTACGACTACATGTTTGACTGGACCATGTTGTGTGTGTGTCTGTGTGTGTGTCTGTCTGTGTGTGTCACACTGTGTGTGTACACTGTGTGTGTCTCACTGTGTGTGTCTCACTGTGTGTGTGTGTGTACACTGTGTGTGTGTAGAACCCTGAACTACCAGTACGACTACATGTTTGACTGGACCATGTTGTGTGTGTGCCTGTCTGTGTGTGTGTGTGTCTCACTGTGTGTACACTGTGTGTGTGTCACACTGTGTGTGTGTGTGTGTCTCACTGTGTGTGTGTGTAGAACCCTGAACTACCAGTACGACTACATGTTTGACTGGACCATGTTGTGTGTGTGTCTGTGTCTCACTGTATGTGTCTCTGTGTGTGTGTGTCTGTGTGTGTGTGTGTCTCACTGTGTGTGTGTACACTGTGTGTGTGTAGAACCCTGAACTACCAGTACGACTACATGTTTGACTGGACCATGTTGTGTGTGTGTGTCTGTGTGTCTCACTGTGTGTGTGTGTGTACACTGTGTGTGTGTCTCACTGTGTGTGTGTGTCTCACTGTGTGTCTCACTGTGTGTCTGTGTGTACACTGTGTGTGTGTGTCTGTGTGTGTGTCTCACTGTCTGTGTGTGTGTCTCACACTGTGTGTGTAGAACCCTGAACTACCAGTACGACTACATGTTTGACTGGACCATGTTGTGTGTGTGTCTGTCTGTGTGTGTGTGTGTCTCACTGTGTGTGTGTGTCTCACTGTCTGTGTGTGTGTCTCACTGTGTATGTGTGTCTCACTGTGTGTGTGTGTCTCACTGTCTGTGTGTGTGTGTCTCACACTGTGTGTGTGTAGAACCCTGAACTACCAGTACGACTACATGTTTGACTGGACCATGTTGTGTGTGTGTCTGTGTGTGTGTCTGTGTGTGTGTGTCTGTGTGTGTGTCTGTGTGTGTGTCTGTGTGTGTGTGTACACTGTGTGTGTGTGTACACTGTGTGTCTCACTGTGTGTGTCTCACTGTGTGTGTGTGTGTCTCACTGTGTGTGTGTAGAACTCTGAACTACCAGTACGACTACATGTTTGACTGGACCATGTTGTGTGTGTGTCTGTGTGTGTGTGTCTGTGTGTGTGTGTCTGTGTGTGTGTCTGTGTGTGTGTCTGTGTGTGTGTGTACACTGTGTGTGTGTGTACACTGTGTGTCTCACTGTGTGTGTCTCACTGTGTGTGTGTGTGTCTCACTGTGTGTGTGTAGAACTCTGAACTACCAGTACGACTACATGTTTGACTGGGCCATATTGTGTGTGTGTGTGTGTCTCACTGTGTGTGTGTGTCTCACTGTGTGTGTGTGTGTACACTGTGTGTGTGTCTCACTGTGTGTGTATGTACACTGTGTGTGTGTAGAACCCTGAACTACCAGTACGACTACATGTTTGACTGGACCATGTTGTGTGTGTGTCTGTGTGTGTGTGTCTCACTGTGTGTGTGTCTCACTGTGTGTGTACACTGTGTGTGTGTCTCACTGTGTGTGTCTCACTGTGTGTGTGTCTCACACTGTGTGTGTGTAGAACCCTGAACTACCAGTACGACTACATGTTTGACTGGACCATGTTGTGTGTGTGTCTGTGTGTGTGTGTCTGTGTGTGTGTCTGTGTGTGTCTGTGTGTGTGTGTACACTGTGTGTGTGTGTACACTGTGTGTCTCACTGTGTGTGTCTCACTGTGTGTGTGTGTGTCTCACTGTGTGTGTGTAGAACCCTGAACTACCAGTACGACTACATGTTTGACTGGACCATGTTGTGTGTGTGTCTGTGTGTGTGTCTCACTGTGTGTGTGTGTCTGTGTGTGTGTGTCTCACTGTGTGTGTGTGTCTCACTGTGTGTGTCTCACTGTGTGTGTCTGTGTGTGTGTCTCACTGTGTGTACACTGTGTGTGTGTGTACACTGTGTGTCTCACTGTGTGTGTCTCACTGTGTGTGTGTGTCTCACACTGTGTGTGTGTAGAACCCTGAACTACCAGTACGACTACATGTTTGACTGGACCATGTTGTGTGTGTGTCTGTGTGTGTGTGTGTCTGTGTGTGTGTGTCTGTGTGTGTGTCTGTGTGTGTGTCTGTGTGTGTGTGTACACTGTGTGTGTGTGTACACTGTGTGTCTCACTGTGTGTGTCTCACTGTGTGTGTGTGTGTCTCACTGTGTGTGTGTAGAACCCTGAACTACCAGTACGACTACATGTTTGACTGGACCATGTTGTGTGTGTGTCTGTGTGTGTGTCTCACTGTGTGTGTGTGTCTGTGTGTGTGTGTCTCACTGTGTGTGTGTGTCTCACTGTGTGTGTCTCACTGTGTGTGTCTGTGTGTGTGTCTCACTGTGTGTACACTGTGTGTGTGTGTACACTGTGTGTCTCACTGTGTGTGTCTCACTGTGTGTGTGTGTCTCACACTGTGTGTGTGTAGAACCCTGAACTACCAGTACGACTACATGTTTGACTGGACCATGTTGTGTGTGTGTCTGTGTGTGTGTGTGTCTGTGTGTGTGTGTCTGTGTGTGTGTCTGTGTGTGTGTCTGTGTGTGTGTGTACACTGTGTGTGTGTGTACACTGTGTGTCTCACTGTGTGTGTCTCACTGTGTGTGTGTGTGTCTCACTGTGTGTGTGTAGAACCCTGAACTACCAGTACGACTACATGTTTGACTGGACCATGTTGTGTGTGTGTCTGTGTGTGTGTCTCACTGTGTGTGTGTGTCTGTGTGTGTGTGTCTCACTGTGTGTGTGTGTCTCACTGTGTGTGTCTCACTGTGTGTGTCTGTGTGTGTGTCTCACTGTGTGTACACTGTGTGTGTGTGTACACTGTGTGTCTCACTGTGTGTGTCTCACTGTGTGTGTGTGTCTCACACTGTGTGTGTGTAGAACCCTGAACTACCAGTACGACTACATGTTTGACTGGACCATGTTGTGCGTGTGTCTGTGTGTGTGTCTCACTGTGTGTGTGTCTCACTGTGTGTGTGTGTGTGTAGAACCCTGAACTACCAGTACGACTACATGTTTGACTGGACCATGTTGTGTGTGTGTGTCTGTGTGTCTCACTGTGTGTGTGTGTCTCACTGTGTGTCTCACTGTGTGTGTGTGTCTGTGTGTGTGTGTAGAACCCTGAACTACCAGTACGACTACATGTTTGACTGGACCATGTTGTGTGTGTGTCTGTGTGTGTGTCTCACTGTGTGTGTGTGTGTCTCACTGTGTGTGTCTCACTGTGTGTGTCTCACTGTGTGTGTCTCACTGTGTGTGTACACTGTGTGTGTGTAGAACCCTGAACTACCAGTACGACTACATGTTTGACTGGACCATGTTGTGTGTGTGTCTGTGTGTGTGTCTGTGTGTGTGTGTCTGTGTGTGTGTCTGTGTGTGTGTGTACACTGTGTGTGTGTAGAACTCTGAACTACCAGTACGACTACATGTTTGACTGGACCATGCTGTGTGTGTGTCTGTGTGTGTGTCTGTGTGTGTGTGTCTGTGTGTGTGTCTGTGTGTGTGTCTGTGTGTGTGTGTACACTGTGTGTGTGTCTCACTGTGTGTGTGTGTACACTGTGTGTCTCACTGTGTGTGTCTCACTGTCTGTGTGTGTGTCTCACTGTGTGTGTGTAGAACCCTGAACTACCAGTACGACTACATGTTTGACTGGACCATGTTGTGTGTGTGTCTGTGTGTGTGTCTCACTGTGTGTGTGTGTGTGTCTCACTGTGTGTGTGTGTCTCACTGTGTGTGTGTCTCACTGTGTGTGTCTCACTGTCTGTGTGTGTGTCTCACACTGTGTGTGTGTAGAACCCTGAACTACCAGTACGACTACATGTTTGACTGGACCATGTTGTGTGTGTGTCTGTGTGTGTGTCTCACTGTGTGTGTGTCTCACTGTGTGTGTCTCACTGTCTGTGTGTGTGTCTCACTGTGTGTGTGTGTGTCTCACTGTGTGTGTCTGTGTGTGTGTCTGTGTGTGTGTCTGTGTGTGTGTCTCACTGTGTGTGTCTGTGTGTGTGTCTCACTGTCTGTGTGTGTGTCTCACACTGTGTGTGTGTAGAACCCTGAACTACCAGTACGACTACATGTTTGACTGGACCATGTTGTGTGTGTGTGTCTGTGTGTCTCACTGTGTGTGTGTGTACACTGTGTGTGTCTCACTGTGTGTGTGTCTCACTGTCTGTGTGTGTGTCTCACTGTGTGTGTGTAGAACCCTGAACTACCAGTACGACTACATGTTTGACTGGACCATGTTGTGTGTGTGTGTCTGTGTGTCTCACTGTGTGTGTGTGTACACTGTGTGTGTCTCACTGTGTGTGTGTACACTGTGTGTGTGTAGAACCCTGAACTACCAGTACGACTACATGTTTGACTGGACCATGTTGTGTGTGTGTCTGTGTGTGTGTGTGTGTCTGTGTGTGTGTCTGTGTGTGTCTGTGTGTGTGTGTACACTGTGTGTGTGTGTACACTGTGTGTCTCACTGTGTGTGTCTCACTGTATGTGTGTGTCTCACACTGTGTGTGT
Source organism: Petromyzon marinus (assembly GCF_048934315.1). NCBI lineage: Eukaryota > Metazoa > Chordata > Hyperoartia > Petromyzontiformes > Petromyzontidae > Petromyzon > Petromyzon marinus. Next base: position 422,765 of record NW_027422634.1, on the reverse strand, counting down.
GTAGAACCCTGAACTACCAGTACGACTACATGTTTGACTGGACCATGTTGTGTGTGTGTGTCTGTGTGTCTCACTGTGTGTGTGTGTACACTGTGTGTGTCTCACTGTGTGTGTGTGTCTGTGTGTGTGTCTCACTGTCTGTGTGTGTGTCTCACTGTGTGTCTCACTGTGTGTGTGTGTGTCTCACTGTGTGTCTCACACTGTGTGTGTGTAGAACCCTGAACTACCAGTACGACTACATGTTTGACTGGACCATGTTGTGTGTGTGTCTCACTGTGTGTGTGTGTCTCACTGTGTGTGTGTGTCTCACTGTGTGTCTCACTGTGTGTGTACACTGTGTGTAGAACCCTGAACTACCAGTACGACTACATGTTTGACTGGACCATGCTGAAACAGAAGGGAGCCACTTCAACTCCCGGTTCCTCCACCAATCCGAGTGGCTACCCAGAACGGTCCAAAAGCAAAGGTGAGGAACGCTCACCACTCGCCACTCACCATTCACCACTCACGCTCACCACTCACCACTCACGCTCACCACTCACCCCTCACTCACTCACCTACTCACCCACTCACCTACTCACTCACTCACCCACTCACTCACTCACCACTCACTCACCACTCACTCACCACTCACCACTCACTCACCACTGACTCACGCTCACCACTCACCACTCACTCACTCACCACTCACCACTCACTCACCACTCACCACTCACTCACCACTCACCACTCACTCACCACTCACCACTCACTCACCACTCACCACTCACTCACCACTCACGCTCACCGCTCACCACTCACTCACCACTCACCACTCACTCACCATTCACGCTCACCACTCACCACTCACGCTCACCACTCACCACTCACTCACCACTCACGCTCACCACTCACCACTAACTCACTCACTCACCACTCACTCACCACTCACTCACCACTGACTCACGCTCACCACCGACTCACGCTCACCACTCAGCCACTCACCACTGACTCACGCTCACCACTCACCACTCACCACTCACTCACCACTCACCACTGACTCACGCTCACCACTAACCACTCACCACTCACTCACCACTCACCACTCACTCACGCTCACCACTCACCACACACACTCACCACTCACTCACGCTCACCACTCACCACTCACGCTCACCACTCACCACTCACCACTCACTCACGCTCACCACTCACCACTCACGCTCACCACTCACCACTCACACTCACCACACACACTCACCACTCACGCTCACCACTCACGCTCACCACTCACACTCACCACTCACCGCTCACCACTCACCACTCACTCACCACTCACCACTCACCACTCACGCTCACCACTCGCTCACCACTCGCTCACCACTCGCTCACCACTCACGCTCACCACTCACGCTCACCACTCACCACTCACGCTCACCACTCACTCGCGCTCACCGCTCACGCTCACCACTCACGCTCACCACTCACGCTCACCACTCACGCTCACCACTCACCACTCACACTCACCACTCACCACTCACCACTGACTCACGCTCACCACTCACGCTCACCACTCACCACTCACGCTCACCACTCACGCTCACCACTCACGCTCACCACTCACTCACCACTCACTCACCACTCACCACTCACTCACGCTCACCACTCACGCTCACCACTCACCACTCACGCTCACCACTCACTCACCACTCACCACTCACTCACTCACCACTCACCACTCACGCTCACCACTCACTCACCACTCACGCTCACCACTCACTCACCACTCACCACTCACCACTGACTCACGCTCACCACTCACGCTCACCACTCACCACTCACGCTCACCACTCACGCTCACCACTCACCACTCACGCTCACCACTCACGCTCACCACTCACCACTCACGCTCACCACTCACGCTCACCATCATGCTCACCACCCACGCTCACCACTCACCACACCCACACTCACCACACACACTCACCACCCACGCTCACCACTCACCACACCCACACTCACCACACACACTCACCACTCACGCTCACCACTCACTCACCACTCACGCTCACCACTCACTCACCACTCACCACTGACTCACGCTCACCACTCACCACTCACCACTCCCCACACACACTCACCACTCACGCTCACCACTCACTCACCACTCACGCTCACCACTCACTCACCACTCACCACTGACTCACGCTCACCACTCACCACTCACCACTCCCCACTCACACTCACCACTCACACTCACCACTCACGCTCACCACTCATGCTCACCACTCACCACTGACTCACGCTCACCACTCACCACTCACCACTCCCCACTCACACTCACCACTCACACTCACCACTCACCACTCCCCACTCACACTCACCACTCACGCTCACCACTCACCACTGACTCACGCTCACCACTCACGCTCACCACTCACGCTCACCACTCACCACTCACGCTCACCACTCACTCACCACTCACCACTCACTCACTCACCACTCACCACTCACGCTCACCACTCACTCACCACTCACGCTCACCACTCACTCACCACTCACCACTCACCACTGACTCACGCTCACCACTCACGCTCACCACTCACCACTCACGCTCACCACTCACGCTCACCACTCACCACTCACGCTCACCACTCACCACTCACGCTCACCACTCACGCTCACCATCATGCTCACCACCCACGCTCACCACTCACCACACCCACACTCACCACACACACTCACCACCCACGCTCACCACTCACCACACCCACACTCACCACACACACTCACCACTCACGCTCACCACTCACTCACCACTCACGCTCACCACTCACTCACCACTCACCACTGACTCACGCTCACCACTCACCACTCACCACTCCCCACACACACTCACCACTCACGCTCACCACTCACTCACCACTCACGCTCACCACTCACTCACCACTCACCACTGACTCACGCTCACCACTCACCACTCACCACTCCCCACTCACACTCACCACTCACACTCACCACTCACGCTCACCACTCATGCTCACCACTCACCACTGACTCACGCTCACCACTCACCACTCACCACTCCCCACTCACACTCACCACTCACACTCACCACTCACCACTCCCCACTCACACTCACCACTCACGCTCACCACTCACCACTGACTCACGCTCACCACTCACGCTCACCACTCACGCTCACCACTCACCACTCACGCTCACCACTCACCACTCACGCTCACCACTCACACTCACCACTCACCACTCACGCTCACCACTCACGCTCACCACTCACGCTCACCACTCACCACTCACCACTCCCCACTCACACTCACCACTCACCACTCACGCTCACCACTCATGCTCACCACTCACCACTCACCACTTCCCACTCACCACTCACCACTCACGCTCACCACTCACGCTCACCACTCACGCTCACCACTCACGCTCACCACTCACTCACCACTCACGCTCACCACTAACGCTCACCACTCACCACTCACTCACTCACTCACCACTCACCACTCACGCTCACCACTCACGCTCACCACTCGCTCACCACTCACCACTCACCACTCGCTCACCACTCACCACTCACGCTCACTCACTCACGCTCACCACTCACCACTCACGCTCACCACTCACCACTCACGCTCACCACTCACGCTCACCACTCACTCACGCTCACCACTCACCACTCCCACTCACGCTCACCACTCACGCTCACCACTTACTCACCACTCACTCACCACTCACTCACCACTCACCACTGACTCACGCTCACCACTCACGCTCACCACTCACCACTCATGCTCACCACTCACCACTCACGCTCACCACTCACGCTCACCACTCACGCTCACCACTCACCACTCACTCACCACTCACCGCTCACGCTCACCACTCACCACTCACGCTCACCACTCACGCTCACCACTCACCACTCACGCTCACCACTCACCACTCACGCTCACCCCTCACGCTCATCACTCACCACTCACTCACGCTCACCACTCACCGCTCACCACTCACCACTCACGCTCACCACTCACCACTCACGCTCATCACTCACCACTCACGCTCACCACTCACGCTCACCACTCACGCTCACCACTCACGCTCACCACTCACCACTCACGCTCACCACTCACTCACCACTCACCACTGACTCACGCTCACCACTCACCACTCACCACTCCCCACTCACACTCACCACTCACGCTCACCACTCACGCTCACCACTCACCACTCACCACTCCCCACTCACACTCACCACTCACGCTCACCACTCACGCTCACCACTCACCACTCACCACTTCCCACTCACCACTCACCACTCACGCTCACCACTCACGCTCACCACTCACGCTCACCACTCACTCACCACTCACGCTCACCACTCACGCTCACCACTCACCACTCACTCACTCACTCACCACTCACCACTCACGCTCACCACTCACCACTCACGCTCACCACTCGCTCACCACTCACCACTCACCACTCACGCTCACCACTCGCTCACCACTCACCACTCACGCTCACTCACTCACGCTCACCACTCACCACTCACGCTCACCACTCACGCTCACCACTCACTCACGCTCACCACTCACCACTCACGCTCACCACTCACTCACCACTCACTCACCACTCACTCACCACTCACCACTGACTCACGCTCACCACTCACGCTCACCACTCACCACTCATGCTCACCACTCACCACTCACGCTCACCACTCACGCTCACCACTCACGCTCACCACTCACCACTCACTCACCACTCACCGCTCACGCTCACCACTCACCACTCACGCTCACCACTCACGCTCACCACTCGCTCACCACTCGCTCACCACTCACCACTCACCACTCACGCTCACCACTCACCACTCACGCTCACCCCTCACGCTCATCACTCACCACTCACGCTCATCACTCACCACTCACGCTCACCACTCATGCTCACCACTCACCGCTCACCACTCACCACTCACGCTCACCACTCACCACTCACGCTCATCACTCACCACTCACGCTCACCACTCACGCTCACCACTCACCACTCACGCTCACCACTCACGCTCACCGCTCACCACTCACCACTCACGCTCACCACTCACTCACCACTCACCACTGACTCACGCTCACCACTCACCACTCACCACTCCCCACTCACACTCACCACTCACGCTCACCACTCACGCTCACCACTCACCACTCACCACTCCCCACTCACACTCACCACTCACCACTGACTCACGCTCACCACTCACGCTCACCACTCACGCTCACCACTCACCACTCACACTCACCACTCACCACTCACGCTCACCACTCACGCTCACCACTCACCACTCACCACTTCCCACTCACGCTCACCACTCACGCTCACCACTCACGCTCACCACTCACTCACCACTCACGCTCACCACTCACGCTCACCACTCACCACTCACGCTCACCACTCACCACTCACGCTCACCACTCACGCTCACCACTCACTCACGCTCACCACTCACCACTCCCACTCACGCTCACCACTCACGCTCACCACTCACTCACCACTCACTCACCACTCACTCACCACTCACCACTGACTCACGCTCACCACTCACGCTCACCACTCACCACTCATGCTCACCACTCACCACTCACGCTCACCACTCACGCTCACCACTCACGCTCACCACTCACCACTCACTCACCACTCACCGCTCACGCTCACCACTCACCACTCACGCTCACCACTCACGCTCACCACTCACCACTCACGCTCACCACTCACCACTCACGCTCACCCCTCACGCTCATCACTCACCACTCACTCACGCTCACCACTCACCGCTCACCACTCACCACTCACGCTCACCACTCACCACTCACGCTCATCACTCACCACTCACGCTCACCACTCACGCTCACCACTCACGCTCACCACTCACGCTCACCACTCACCACTCACCACTCACGCTCACCACTCACTCACCACTCACCACTGACTCACGCTCACCACTCACCACTCACCACTCCCCACTCACACTCACCACTCACGCTCACCACTCACGCTCACCACTCACCACTCACCACTCCCCACTCACACTCACCACTCACCACTCACGCTCACCACTCACGCTCACCACTCACCACTCACCACTTCCCACTCACCACTCACCACTCACGCTCACCACTCACGCTCACCACTCACGCTCACCACTCACTCACCACTCACGCTCACCACTCACGCTCACCACTCACCACTCACTCACTCACTCACCACTCACCACTCACGCTCACCACTCACCACTCACGCTCACCACTCGCTCACCACTCACCACTCACCACTCACGCTCACCACTCGCTCACCACTCACCACTCACGCTCACTCACTCACGCTCACCACTCACCACTCATGCTCACCACTCACGCTCACCACTCACTCACGCTCACCACTCACCACTCACGCTCACCACTCACTCACCACTCACTCACCACTCACTCACCACTCACCGCTGACTCACGCTCACCACTCACGCTCACCACTCACCACTCATGCTCACCACTCACCACTCACGCTCACCACTCACGCTCACCACTCACCACTCACTCACCACTCACCACTCACGCTCACCACTCACGCTCACCACTCGCTCACCACTCGCTCACCACTCACCACTCACCACTCACGCTCACCACTCACGCTCACCACTCACCACTCACGCTCACCACTCACGCTCACCACTCACCACTCACGCTCACCACTCACCACTCACGCTCACCCCTCACGCTCATCACTCACCACTCACTCACGCTCACCACTCACCGCTCACCACTCACCACTCACGCTCACCACTCACCACTCACGCTCATCACTCACCACTCACGCTCACCACTCACGCTCACCACTCACCACTCACGCTCACCACTCACGCTCACCACTCACCACTCACCACTCACGCTCACCACTCACTCACCACTCACCACTGACTCACGCTCACCACTCACCACTCACCACTCCCCACTCACACTCACCACTCACGCTCACCACTCACGCTCACCACTCACCACTCACCACTCCCCACTCACACTCACCACTCACCACTGACTCACGCTCACCACTCACGCTCACCACTCACGCTCACCACTCACCACTCACCACTCACACTCACCACTCACCACTCACGCTCACCACTCACGCTCACCACTCACCACTCACCACTCACCACTTCCCACTCACGCTCACCACTCACGCTCACCACTCACGCTCACCACTCACTCACCACTCACGCTCACCACTCACGCTCACCACTCACCACTCATTCACTCACTCACCACTCACCACTCACGCTCACCACTCACCACTCACCACTCACGCTCACCACTCGCTCACCACTCACCACTCACCACTCACGCTCACCACTCGCTCACCACTCACCACTCACGCTCACCACTCACCACTCACGCTCACCACTCACGCTCACCACTCACTCACTAACCACTCACGCTCACCACTCACGCTCACCACTCACCACTCACTCACACTCACCACTCACCACTCCCACTCACGCTCACCACTCACGCTCACCACTCACTCACCACTCACTCACCACTCACTCACCACTCACCACTGACTCACGCTCACCACTCACGCTCACCACTCACCACTCATGCTCACCACTCACCACTCACGCTCACCACTCACACTCACCACACACACTCACCACTCACGCTCACCACTCACGCTCACCACTCACGCTCACCACTCACCACTCACTCACCACTCACCGCTCACGCTCACCACTCACCACTCACGCTCACCACTCACGCTCACCACTCGCTCACCACTCGCTCACCACTCACCACTCACCACTCACGCTCACCACTCACCACTCACCACTCACCACTCACGCTCACCACTCACCACTCACCACTCACGCTCACCACTCACCACTCACGCTCACCACTCACGCTCACCACTCACGCTCACCACTCACCACTCACGCTCACCACTCACCACTCACGCTCACCACTCATGCTCACCACTCACCGCTCACCACTCACCACTCACGCTCACCACTCACCGCTCACCACTCACCACTCACGCTCAGCACTCACCACTCACGCTCACCACTCACCACTCACACTCACCACTCACCACTCACACTCACCACTCACGCTCACCACTCACGCTCACCACTCACCACTCACCACTTCCCACTCACCACTCACCACTCACGCTCACCACTCACGCTCACCACTCACGCTCACCACTCACGCTCACCACTCACGCTCACCACTCACCACTCACTCACCACTCACCACTCACGCTCACCACTCACCGCTCACCACTCACGCTCACCACTCGCTCACCACTCACCACTCACCACTCACGCTCACCACTCGCTCACCACTCACCACTCACGCTCACTCACTCACGCTCACCACTCACCACTCACGCTCACCACTCACCACTCACGCTCACCACTCACGCTCACCACTCACTCACTAACCACTCACGCTCACCACTCACGCTCACCACTCACCACTCACCACTCACTCACGCTCACCACTCACCACTCCCACTCACGCTCACCACTCACGCTCACCACTCACTCACACTCACTCACCACTCACTCACCACTCACCACTGACTCACGCTCACCACTCACGCTCACCACTCACCACTCATGCTCACCACTCACGCTCACCACTCACACTCACCACACACACTCACCACTCACGCTCACCACTCACGCTCACCACTCACGCTCACCACTCACCACTCACTCACCACTCACCGCTCACGCTCACCACTCACCACTCACGCTCACCACTCACGCTCACCACTCGCTCACCACTCGCTCACCACTCACCACTCATGCTCACCACTCACCACTCACGCTCACCACTCACGCTCACCACTCACCACTCACGCTCACCCCTCACGCTCATCACTCACCACTCACTCACGCTCACCACTCACCGCTCACCACTCACCACTCACGCTCACCACTCACCACTCACGCTCATCACTCACCACTCACGCTCACCACTCACGCTCACCACTCACCACTCACGCTCACCACTCACGCTCACCACTCACCACTCACGCTCACCACTCACTCACCACTCACACACTGACTCACGCTCACCACTCACCACTCACCACTCCCCACTCACACTCACCACTCACGCTCACCACTCACGCTCACCACTCACCACTCACCACTCCCCACTCACACTCACCACTCACCACTCACGCTCACCACTCACGCTCACCACTCACCACTCACCACTTCCCACTCACCACTCACCACTCACGCTCACCACTCACGCTCACCACTCACGCTCACCACTCACTCACCACTCACGCTCACCACTCACGCTCACCACTCACCACTCACTCACTCACTCACCACTCACCACTCACGCTCACCACTCACCACTCACGCTCACCACTCGCTCACCACTCACCACTCACCACTCACGCTCACCACTCGCTCACCACTCACCACTCACGCTCACTCACTCACGCTCACCACTCACCACTCACGCTCACCACTCACGCTCACCACTCACTCACGCTCACCACTCACCACTCACGCTCACCACTCACTCACCACTCACTCACCACTCACTCACCACTCACCACTGACTCACGCTCACCACTCACGCTCACCACTCACCACTCATGCTCACCACTCACCACTCACGCTCACCACTCACGCTCACCACTCACGCTCACCACTCACCACTCACTCACCACTCACCGCTCACGCTCACCACTCACCACTCACGCTCACCACTCACGCTCACCACTCACCACTCACGCTCACCACTCACCACTCACGCTCACCCCTCACGCTCATCACTCACCACTCACTCACGCTCACCACTCACCGCTCACCACTCACCACTCACGCTCACCACTCACCACTCACGCTCATCACTCACCACTCACGCTCACCACTCACGCTCACCACTCACGCTCACCACTCACGCTCACCACTCACTCACCACTCACCACTGACTCACGCTCACCACTCACCACTCACCACTCCCCACTCACACTCACCACTCACGCTCACCACTCACGCTCACCACTCACCACTCACCACTCCCCACTCACACTCACCACTCACCACTCACGCTCACCACTCACGCTCACCACTCACCACTCACCACTTCCCACTCACCACTCACCACTCACGCTCACCACTCACGCTCACCACTCACGCTCACCACTCACTCACCACTCACGCTCACCACTCACGCTCACCACTCACCACTCACTCACTCACTCACCACTCACCACTCACGCTCACCACTCACCACTCACGCTCACCACTCGCTCACCACTCACCACTCACCACTCACGCTCACCACTCGCTCACCACTCACCACTCACGCTCACTCACTCACGCTCACCACTCACCACTCACGCTCACCACTCACGCTCACCACTCACTCACGCTCACCACTCACCACTCACGCTCACCACTCACTCACCACTCACTCACCACTCACTCACCACTCACCACTGACTCACGCTCACCACTCACGCTCACCACTCACCACTCATGCTCACCACTCACCACTCACGCTCACCACTCACGCTCACCACTCACGCTCACCACTCACCACTCACGCTCACCCCTCACGCTCATCACTCACCACTCACTCACGCTCACCACTCACCGCTCACCACTCACCACTCACGCTTACCACTCACCACTCACGCTCATCACTCACCACTCACGCTCACCACTCACGCTCACCACTCACCACTCACGCTCACCACTCACGCTCACCACTCACCACTCACCACTCACGCTCACCACTCACTCACCACTCACCACTGACTCACGCTCACCACTCACCACTCACCACTCCCCACTCACACTCACCACTCACGCTCACCACTCACGCTCACCACTCACCACTCACCACTCCCCACTCACACTCACCACTCACCACTGACTCACGCTCACCACTCACGCTCACCACTCACGCTCACCACTCACCACTCACCACTCACACTCACCACTCACCACTCACGCTCACCACTCACGCTCACCACTCACCACTCACCACTTCCCACTCACGCTCACCACTCACGCTCACCACTCACTCACCACTCACGCTCACCACTCACGCTCACCACTCACCACTCATTCACTCACTCACCACTCACCACTCACGCTCACCACTCACCACTCACCACTCACGCTCACCACTCGCTCACCACTCACCACTCACCACTCACGCTCACCACTCGCTCACCACTCACCACTCACGCTCACCACTCACCACTCACGCTCACCACTCACGCTCACCACTCACTCACTAACCACTCACGCTCACCACTCACGCTCACCACTCACCACTCACTCACACTCACCACTCACCACTCCCACTCACGCTCACCACTCACGCTCACCACTCACTCACCACTCACTCACCACTCACTCACCACTCACCACTGACTCACGCTCACCACTCACGCTCACCACTCACCACTCATGCTCACCACTCACCACTCACGCTCACCACTCACACTCACCACACACACTCACCACTCACGCTCACCACTCACGCTCACCACTCACGCTCACCACTCACCACTCACTCACCACTCACCGCTCACGCTCACCACTCACCACTCACCACTCACGCTCACCACTCACGCTCACCACTCGCTCACCACTCGCTCACCACTCACCACTCACCACTCACGCTCACCACTCACCACTCACCACTCACGCTCACCACTCACCACTCACCACTCATGCTCACCACTCACCACTCACCACTCACGCTCACCACTCACCACTCACGCTCACCACTCACGCTCACCACTCACGCTCACCACTCACCACTCACGCTCACCACTCACCACTCACGCTCACCACTCATGCTCACCACTCACCGCTCACCACTCACCACTCACGCTCACCACTCACCGCTCACCACTCACCACTCACGCTCAGCACTCACCACTCACGCTCACCACTCACCACTCACACTCACCACTCACCACTCACACTCACCACTCACGCTCACCACTCACGCTCACCACTCACGCTCACCACTCACCACTCACCACTTCCCACTCACCACTCACGCTCACCACTCACGCTCACCACTCACGCTCACCACTCACGCTCACCACTCACCACTCACTCACCACTCACCACTCACGCTCACCACTCACCGCTCACCACTCACGCTCACCACTCGCTCACCACTCACCACTCACGCTCACCACTCGCTCACCACTCACCACTCACGCTCACTCACTCACGCTCACCACTCACCACTCACGCTCACCACTCACCACTCACGCTCACCACTCACGCTCACCACTCACTCACTAACCACTCACGCTCACCACTCACGCTCACCACTCACCACTCACCACTCACTCACGCTCACCACTCACCACTCCCACTCACGCTCACCACTCACGCTCACCACTCACTCACCACTCACTCACCACTCACTCACCACTCACCACTGACTCACGCTCACCACTCACGCTCACCACTCACCACTCATGCTCACCACTCACCACTCACGCTCACCACTCACACTCACCACACACACTCACCACTCACGCTCACCACTCACGCTCACCACTCATGCTCACCACTCACCACTCACTCACCACTCACCGCTCACGCTCACCACTCACCACTCACGCTCACCACTCACGCTCACCACTCGCTCACCACTCGCTCACCACTCACCACTCATGCTCACCACTCACCACTCACGCTCACCACTCACGCTCACCCCTCACGCTCATCACTCACCACTCACTCACGCTCACCACTCACCGCTCACCACTCACCACTCACGCTCACCACTCACCACTCACGCTCATCACTCACCACTCACGCTCACCACTCACGCTCACCACTCACCACTCACGCTCACCACTCACCACTCACGCTCATCACTCACCACTCACGCTCACCACTCACGCTCACCACTCACCACTCACGCTCACCACTCACGCTCACCACTCACCACTCACGCTCACCACTCACTCACCACTCACACACTGACTCACGCTCACCACTCACCACTCACCACTCCCCACTCACACTCACCACTCACGCTCACCACTCACGCTCACCACTCACCACTCACCACTCCCCACTCACACTCACCACTCACCACTCACGCTCACCACTCACGCTCACCACTCACCACTCACCACTTCCCACTCACCACTCACCACTCACGCTCACCACTCACGCTCACCACTCACGCTCACCACTCACTCACCACTCACGCTCACCACTCACGCTCACCACTCACCACTCACTCACTCACTCACCACTCACCACTCACGCTCACCACTCACCACTCACGCTCACCACTCGCTCACCACTCACCACTCACCACTCACGCTCACCACTCGCTCACCACTCACCACTCACGCTCACTCACTCACGCTCACCACTCACCACTCACGCTCACCACTCACGCTCACCACTCACTCACGCTCACCACTCACCACTCACGCTCACCACTCACTCACCACTCACTCACCACTCACTCACCACTCACCACTGACTCACGCTCACCACTCACGCTCACCACTCACCACTCATGCTCACCACTCACCACTCACGCTCACCACTCACGCTCACCACTCACGCTCACCACTCACCACTCACTCACCACTCACCGCTCACGCTCACCACTCACCACTCACGCTCACCACTCACGCTCACCACTCACCACTCACGCTCACCACTCACCACTCACGCTCACCCCTCACGCTCATCACTCACCACTCACTCACGCTCACCACTCACCGCTCACCACTCACCACTCACGCTCACCACTCACCACTCACGCTCATCACTCACCACTCACGCTCACCACTCACGCTCACCACTCACGCTCACCACTCACGCTCACCACTCACCACTGACTCACGCTCACCACTCACCACTCACCACTCCCCACTCACACTCACCACTCACGCTCACCACTCACGCTCACCACTCACCACTCACCACTCCCCACTCACACTCACCACTCACCACTCACGCTCACCACTCACGCTCACCACTCACCACTCACCACTTCCCACTCACCACTCACCACTCACGCTCACCACTCACGCTCACCACTCACGCTCACCACTCACTCACCACTCACGCTCACCACTCACGCTCACCACTCACCACTCACTCACTCACTCACCACTCACCACTCACGCTCACCACTCACCACTCACGCTCACCACTCGCTCACCACTCACCACTCACGCTCACCACTCGCTCACCACTCACCACTCACGCTCACTCACTCACGCTCACCACTCACCACTCACGCTCACCACTCACGCTCACCACTCACTCACGCTCACCACTCACCACTCACGCTCACCACTCACTCACCACTCACTCACCACTCACTCACCACTCACCACTGACTCACGCTCACCACTCACGCTCACCACTCACCACTCATGCTCACCACTCACCACTCACGCTCACCACTCACGCTCACCACTCACGCTCACCACTCACCACTCACGCTCACCCCTCACGCTCATCACTCACCACTCACTCACGCTCACCACTCACCGCTCACCACTCACCACTCACGCTTACCACTCACCACTCACGCTCATCACTCACCACTCACGCTCACCACTCACGCTCACCACTCACCACTCACGCTCACCACTCACGCTCACCACTCACCACTCACCACTCACGCTCACCACTCACTCACCACTCACCACTGACTCACGCTCACCACTCACCACTCACCACTCCCCACTCACACTCACCACTCACGCTCACCACTCACGCTCACCACTCACCACTCACCACTCCCCACTCACACTCACCACTCACCACTGACTCACGCTCACCACTCACGCTCACCACTCACGCTCACCACTCACCACTCACCACTCACACTCACCACTCACCACTCACGCTCACCACTCACGCTCACCACTCACCACTCACCACTTCCCACTCACGCTCACCACTCACGCTCACCACTCACTCACCACTCACGCTCACCACTCACGCTCACCACTCACCACTCATTCACTCACTCACCACTCACCACTCACGCTCACCACTCACCACTCACCACTCACGCTCACCACTCGCTCACCACTCACCACTCACCACTCACGCTCACCACTCGCTCACCACTCACCACTCACGCTCACCACTCACCACTCACGCTCACCACTCACGCTCACCACTCACTCACTAACCACTCACGCTCACCACTCACGCTCACCACTCACCACTCACTCACACTCACCACTCACCACTCCCACTCACGCTCACCACTCACGCTCACCACTCACTCACCACTCACTCACCACTCACTCACCACTCACCACTGACTCACGCTCACCACTCACGCTCACCACTCACCACTCATGCTCACCACTCACCACTCACGCTCACCACTCACACTCACCACACACACTCACCACTCACGCTCACCACTCACGCTCACCACTCACGCTCACCACTCACCACTCACTCACCACTCACCGCTCACGCTCACCACTCACCACTCACCACTCACGCTCACCACTCACGCTCACCACTCGCTCACCACTCGCTCACCACTCACCACTCACCACTCACGCTCACCACTCACCACTCACCACTCACGCTCACCACTCACCACTCACCACTCATGCTCACCACTCACCACTCACCACTCACGCTCACCACTCACCACTCACGCTCACCACTCACGCTCACCACTCACGCTCACCACTCACCACTCACGCTCACCACTCACCACTCACGCTCACCACTCATGCTCACCACTCACCGCTCACCACTCACCACTCACGCTCACCACTCACCGCTCACCACTCACCACTCACGCTCAGCACTCACCACTCACGCTCACCACTCACCACTCACACTCACCACTCACCACTCACACTCACCACTCACGCTCACCACTCACGCTCACCACTCACGCTCACCACTCACCACTCACCACTTCCCACTCACCACTCACGCTCACCACTCACGCTCACCACTCACGCTCACCACTCACGCTCACCACTCACCACTCACTCACCACTCACCACTCACGCTCACCACTCACCGCTCACCACTCACGCTCACCACTCGCTCACCACTCACCACTCACGCTCACCACTCGCTCACCACTCACCACTCACGCTCACTCACTCACGCTCACCACTCACCACTCACGCTCACCACTCACCACTCACGCTCACCACTCACGCTCACCACTCACTCACTAACCACTCACGCTCACCACTCACGCTCACCACTCACCACTCACCACTCACTCACGCTCACCACTCACCACTCCCACTCACGCTCACCACTCACGCTCACCACTCACTCACCACTCACTCACCACTCACTCACCACTCACCACTGACTCACGCTCACCACTCACGCTCACCACTCACCACTCATGCTCACCACTCACCACTCACGCTCACCACTCACACTCACCACACACACTCACCACTCACGCTCACCACTCACGCTCACCACTCATGCTCACCACTCACCACTCACTCACCACTCACCGCTCACGCTCACCACTCACCACTCACGCTCACCACTCACGCTCACCACTCGCTCACCACTCGCTCACCACTCACCACTCATGCTCACCACTCACCACTCACGCTCACCACTCACGCTCACCACTCACCACTCACGCTCACCCCTCACGCTCATCACTCACCACTCACTCACGCTCACCACTCACCGCTCACCACTCACCACTCACGCTCACCACTCACCACTCACGCTCATCACTCACCACTCACGCTCACCACTCACGCTCACCACTCACCACTCACGCTCACCACTCACGCTCACCACTCACCACTCACGCTCACCACTCACCACTCACTCACCACTCACCACTGACTCACGCTCACCACTCACCACTCCCCACTCACACTCACCGCTCACCACTCACGCTCACCACTCACCACTCCTCACTCACACTCACCACTCACGCTCACCACTCACCACTGACTCACGCTCACCACTCACGCTCACCACTCACGCTCACCACTCACCACTCACGCTCACCACTCACCACTCACGCTCACCACTCACACTCACCACTCACCACTCACGCTCACCACTCACGCTCACCACTCACGCTCACCACTCACCACTCACACTCACCACTCACCACTCACGCTCACCACTCACGCTCACCACTCACCACTCACCACTTCCCACTCACCACTCACCACTCACGCTCACCACTCACGCTCACCACTCACGCTCACCACTCACGCTCACCACTCACTCACCACTCACGCTCACCACTCACGCTCACCACTCACCACTCACTCACTCACTCACCACTCACGCTCACCACTCACGCTCACCACTCGCTCACCACTCACCACTCACCACTCACGCTCACCACTCGCTCACCACTCACCACTCACGCTCACTCACTCACGCTCACCACTCACCACTCACGCTCACCACTCACCACTCACGCTCACCACTCACGCTCACCACTCACTCACTAACCACTCACGCTCACCACTCACGCTCACCACTCACCACTCACCACTCACTCACGCTCACCACTCACCACTCCCACTCACGCTCACCACTCACGCTCACCACTCACTCACCACTCACTCACCACTCACTCACCACTCACCACTGACTCACGCTCACCACTCACGCTCACCACTCACCACTCATGCTCACCACTCACCACTCACGCTCACCACTCACGCTCACCACTCACGCTCACCACTCACCACTCACTCACCACTCACGCTCACCACTCACCACTCACGCTCACCACTCACGCTCACCACTCGCTCACCACTCGCTCACCACTCACCACTCACGCTCACCACTCACCACTCACGCTCACCACTCACGCTCACCACTCACCACTCACGCTCACCACTCACCGCTCACCACTCACGCTCACCACTCACCACTCACGCTCACCACTCACACTCACCGCTCACCACTCACGCTCACCACTCACCACTCACTCACGCTCACCACTCATGCTCACCACTCACCACTCACGCTCACCACTCACCGCTCACCACTCACGCTCACCACTCACGCTCACCACTCACACTCACTGCTCACCACTCACGCTCACCACTCACCACTCACTCACGCTCACCACTCATGCTCACCACTCACCACTCACGCTCACCACTCACGCTCACCACTCACGCTCACCACTCACCGCTCACCACTCACGCTCACCACTCACCACTCACTCACACACTCACGCTCACCACTCACGCTCACCACTCACGCTCACCACTCACACTCACCGCTCACACACTCACGCTCACTCACTCACCTACTCACCCACTCACCTACTCACTCACTCACCCACTCACTCACCACTGACTCACCACTCACCACTCACTCACTGTGAGTGAGTGAGTTACTGAGTAAGTGGGTGGGTGAGTGAGTGAGTGGATGGGTGGTGAGTGAGCATGAAGTGAGTGAGTGAGTGGTGAGTGGGTGGTGAGAGAGTGAGTGTGTGGTGAGTAAGTGGTGAGTGAGTGGTGAGAAAGTGGTGAGTGGGTGGTGAGAGAGTGAGTGTGTGGTGAGTAAGTGGTGAGTGAGTGGTGAGAAAGTGGTGAGTGGTGAGTGGGTGGTGAGAGAGTGAGTGTGTGGTGAGTAAGTGGTGAGTGAGTGGTGAGAAAGTGGTGAGTGAGTGGTGAGTGTGTGGTGAGTGTTGAGTAAGTGGTGAGTGGGTGGTGAGTGGGTGTGTGGTAAGTGGTGAGTTTGTGGTAAGTGAGTGGTGAGTGGTGAGTGAGTGTTGAGTGAGTGGTGAGTGTGTGAGTGTGTGGTAAGTGGTGAGTGAGTGGTGAGTGTGTGGTGAGTGAGTGGTGAGTGAGTGGTAAGTGTCTAGTGAGTGGTGAGTGAGTGTGAGGTGAGTGTTGAGTGGTGAGTGGGTGAGTGTGTGGTAAGTGGTGAGTGAGTGGTGAGTGGGTGTGTAGTAAGTGGTGAGTGGGTGGTGAGTGAGTGAGTGTTGAGTGAGTGGTGAGTGACTGGTGAGTAAGTGGTGAGTGTGTGGTAAGTGGTGAGTGAGTGGTGAGTGAGTGGTGAGTGAGTGTGTGAGTGGTGAGTGAGTGGTGAGCAAGTGGTGACTGAGTGTGTGAGTGGTGAGTAACTGGTGAGTGAGTGGTGAGTGAGTGGTGAGTAAGTGGTGAGTAAGTGGTGAGTGGGTATGCAAGTGGTGGGAGAGTGGTGAGTGAGTGTGAGTGGTGAGTAACTGGTGAGTGAGTGGTGAGGTAAGTGGTGAGTAAGTGGTGAGTGAGTGAGTAAGTGGTGAGTGGTGAGTGAGTGGTGAGTAAGTGGTGAGTAAGTGGTGAGTGAGTGAGTAAGTGGTGAGTGGTGAGTAAGTGGTGAGTGAGTGAGTGTGTGAGTGGTGAGTGAGTGGTGAGTGAGTGGTGAGTGAGTGAGTGGTGAGTGAGTGGTGAGTAAGTGGTGAGTGAGTGTTGAGTGAGTGGTGAGTGGGTGAGTGAGTGGTGAGTAAGTGGTGAGTGTGTGAGTGAGTGGTGAGTAAGTGGTGATTGAGTGGTGAGTGAGTGGTGAGTGAGTGGTGAGTGGGTGGTGAGTGAGTGAGTGAGTGGTGAGTAAGTGGTGAGTGAGTGGGTGGTGAGTAAGTGGTGAGTGTGTGAGTGAGTGGTGAGTAAGTGGTGAGTGTGTGAGTGAGTGGTGAGTAACTGGTGAGTGAGTGGTGAGTGAGTGGTGAGTAAGTGGTGAGTGGGTGAGCAAGTGGTGGGTGAGTGGTGAGTGAGTGTGAGTGGTGAGTAACTGGTGAGTGAGTGGTGAGGTAAGTGGTGAGTAAGTGGTGAGTGAGTGAGTAAGTGGTGAGTGGTGAGTGAGTGGTGAGTAAGTGGTGAGTAAGTGGTGAGTGAGTGAGTGAGTAAGTGGTGAGTGGTGAGTAAGTGGTGAGTGAGTGAGTGTGTGAGTGGTGAGTGAGTGGTGAGTGAGTGGTGAGTGAGTGAGTGGTGAGTGAGTGGTGAGTAAGTGGTGAGTGAGTGTTGAGTGAGTGGTGAGTGGGTGAGTGAGTGGTGAGTAAGTGGTGAGTGTGTGAGTGAGTGGTGAGTAAGTGGTGATTAAGTGGTGAGTGAGTGGTGAGTGAGTGGTGAGTGGGTGGTGAGTGAGTGAGTGAGTGGTGAGTAAGTGGTGAGTGAGTGGGTGGTGAGTAAGTGGTGAGTGTGTGAGTGAGTGGTGAGTAAGTGGTGAGTGTGTGAGTGAGTGGTGAGTGAGTGGTGAGTGAGTGAGTGGTTGAGTGAGTGGTGAGTAAGTGGTGAGTGAGTGGTGAGTAAGTGGTGAGTAAGTGGTGAGTGTGTGAGTGGGTGGTGAGTGAGTGGTGAGTGAGTGGTGAGTGAGTGGTGAGTGAGGTGGTGAGTGGTGGGTGAGTGGTGAGTGAGTGGTGAGTGTGTGGTGAGTGAGTGGTGAGTGAGTGGTGAGTGAGTGGTGAGTGTGTGGTGAGTGGTGAGTGAGTGGTGAGTGAGTGGTGAGTGGTGAGTGGGTGGTGAGTGAGTGGTGAGTAAGTGGTGAGTGTGTGAGTGAGTGGTGAGTAAGTGGTGATTGAGTGGTGAGTGAGTGGTGAGTGAGTGGTGAGTAAGTGGTGAGTGTGTGAGTGAGTGGTGAGTAAGTGGTGAGTGAGTGAGTGGTGAGTGAGTGGTAAGTGGTGAGTGAGTGGTGAGTGAGTGGTGAGTGAGTTAGTGGTTGAGTGAGTGGTGAGTAAGTGGTGAGTGGTGAGTGAGTGGTGAGTGAGTGGTGAGTGTGTGGTGAGTGAGTGGTGAGTAAGTGGTGAGTAAGTGGTGAGTAAGTGGTGAGTGAGTGGTGAGTGAGTGGTGAGTGAGTTAGTGGTTGAGTGAGTGGTGAGTAAGTGGTGAGTAAGTGGTGAGTAAGTGGTGAGTGAGTGAGTGGTGAGTGAGTGGTGAGTGAGTGGTGAGTGAGTGGTGAGTGAGTGGTGAGTGAGTGGTGAGTAAGTGGTGAGTAAGTGGTGAGTAAGTGGTGAGTGAGTGAGTGGTGAGTGAGTGGTGAGTAAGTGGTGAGTAAGTGGTGAGTGAGTGGTGAGTGAGTGTTGAGTAAGTGGTGAGTAAGTGGTGAGTAAGTGGTGAGTGAGTGGTGAGTGAGTGGTGAGTAAGTGGTGAGTGAGTGGTGAGTGAGTGGTGAGTGAGTGGTGAGTAAGTGATGAGTAAGTGATGAGTAAGTAAGTGGTGAGTAAGTGGTGAGTAAGTGGTGAGTAAGTGGTGAGTAAGTGGTGAGTGAGTGGTGAGTGAGTGGTGAGTAAGTGGTGAGTAAGTGGTGAGTAAGTGGTGCTTGCCGTGTTTTGCAGGAGGGCTCTGATGGAGGTGGTGATGCTGGCTACTGGTGGAGCAGCTCACCAGCTCGCTCACCAACTCGCTCACCAACTCGCTCACCAACTCGCTCACCAACTCGCTCACCAACTCGCTGACCTGCTCGCTCACCAACTCGCTCACCAACTCGCTCACCAACTCGCTCACCAACTCGCTCACCAACTCGCTCACCAACTCGCTCACCAACTCGCTCACCAACTCGCTGACCTGCTCGCTCACCAACTCGCTCACCAACTCGCTCACCAACTCGCTCACCAACTCGCTCACCAACTCGCTGACCTGCTCGCTCACCAACTCGCTCACCAACTCGCTCACCAACTCGCTCACCAACTCGCTCACCAACTCGCTCACCAACTCGCTCACCAACTCGCTCACCAACTCGCTGACCTGCTCGCTCACCAACTCGCTCACCAACTCGCTCACCAACTCGCTCACCTGCTCGCTCACCAACTCGCTCACCAACTCGCTCACCAGCTCGCTCACCAACTCGCTCACCAACTCGCTCACCAACTCACTCACCAACTCACTCACCAACTCGCTCACCAGCTCGCTCACCAACTCGCTCACCAACTCACTCATGACGCACACTCTCACCACTCACTCGCCACACTCACCACTCACCCACACACTCACCACACTCACCACTCACCCACACACTCATCACACTCACCACTCACCCACACACTCACCACACTCACCACTCACCCACACACTCACCACTCACCCACACACTCATCACACTCACCACTCACTCGCCACACTCACCACTCACCCACACACTCACCACACTCACCCACAAACTCGCCACACTCACCACTCACCCACACACTCACCACTCACCCACACACTCGCCACACTCACCACACTCACCCACAAACTCGCCACACTCACCCAAGGCTCACCTGCTCACCCACACACCTGCTCACCACTCCCCGACTCACCACTCGCTCACCACTCGCACACACAGACACACACACACACACAGACAGACACACACACAGACACACACACACAGACACACACTCTCTCACACACACACATACACACACACTCACAACAACAACAGCCGCCATTCGCCACTAAGTGGCGGTGACGTCACCACGACGCTTGTGCCAGGCTATGTGCACCCTGAGGCCACGTGAAGTGTCGAACGCCCGCTGGCAGGAGGTCACGGGGCAGACCCAGGTGCCACGGGTCGACTGACTGAGATGACTGATACACACACAGATACACACACACACAGATACACACACAGACACACACACAGACACACGCACATACACACAGGCACACACACACAGGCACACACACACAGACAGACACAGACACACAGACACAGACACACACACAGACACGCACAGACACACAGACACACACAGACATACACATACACAGACACACACACAGACAAGCACAGACACACGCACAGACACACACACGCACAGACACACACACAGACACACACACACAGACACACACACACACAGACACACACACACAGACACACAGACACACACACAGACAAGCACAGACACACGCACAGACACACACACGCACAGACACACACACACAGACACACACACACAGACACACACACAGACACACACACAGACACAGACACACACACACAGACACACACACACAGACACACACACACAGACACACACAGACACACACACACAGACACACACACAGACACACACACACACACAGACACACACACACACACAGACACACACACACACAGACACACACAGACACACACACACAGACACCTACGCTGTGTCTCTCCCCGTCTCTCTCTCCCCGTCTCTCTCTCCCAGTGTCTCTCTCTCCGCGTGTCTCTCTCCCCGTGTCTCTCTCCCCGTGTCTCTCTCCCCGTGTCTCTCTCCCCGTGTCTCTCTCCCCGTGTCTCTCCCTCCCCCGATTTTCACATTCCAGGTGATGGTAGTGGTAGAGGGGGTAGTGGTGGTAGTGGAGGTGATGGTGGTGGTGGTAGTGGTGGTGATAGTGGTGGTGGAGGTGATGGTAGTGATGGTAGTGATGGTAGAGGGGGTAGTGGTGGTAGTGGAGGTGATAGTGGTAGTGGTGGTAGTGGAGGTGATAGTGGTGGTGATGGTGGTGGTGGTGATGGTGGTGGTGATGGTGGTAGTGGTGATAGTGGTAGTGGTGGTAGTGGAGGTGGTGGTGGTAGTGGTGGTGGAGGTGGTGGTAGTGGTGGTAGTGGTGATGGTAGTGGTGGTGGAGGTGGTGGAGGTGGTGGTAGTGGTGGTGGACGTGGTAGTGGTAATGGTGGTAGTGATGGAGGTGGTAGTAGTGGTAGTGGTGGTTGTGGTGGTAGTGGTGGTGGTAGTGGTGGTGGTAGTGGTGGTGGTGGTAATGGTGGTAGTGGTGGTAGTGGAGGTGGTGGTGGTTGTGGTGGTAGTGGTGGTAGTGGTGATGGTTGTGTGAGTGGAGTCCAACAGGGGGATCGCCTACCCCCTTTACCCTATCTCAGCCAGGGGTCCACTTAGTGTGAATGTGTGAGTGTGAATGTGTGTGTGAGAGTGAATGTGAGAGTGTGAATGTGTGAGAGTGAATGTGTGTATGTGAATGTGTGAGTGTGAATGTGTGAGAGTGAATGCGTGAGTGTGTGAGAGTGAATGTGTGAGTGTGAATGTGTGAGTGTGAGAGTGAATGTGTGAGTGTGAATGTGTGAGTGTGAGAGTGAATGTGTGAGTGTGAATGTGTGAGTGTGAGAGTGAATGTGTGAGTGTGAGAGTGAATGTGTGAGTGTGAATGTGTGTGAATGTGTGTGAGTGAATGTGTGTGTGTGTGTGAATGTGTGTGTGTGAATGTGTGTGAGTGAATGTGTGAGTGTGAATGTGTGTGTGTGTGAATGTGTGTGAGTGAATGTGTGAGTGTGAATATGTGTGAGTGAATGTGTGAGTGTGAATGTGTGAGAGTGTGAATGTGAGTGTGAATGTGTGACAGTGAATGTGTGTGTCTGTGTGTGTGTGTAGCGGTAGTGTAGTAGTGGTTAGCGCTACGCTGCGCTATGAACCTGGCGACCCGGGTTCGATTCCCGCTCACGGCCAACACCATCAGTGACGATTATCTGAACCGGTCCCGGGCCTCCCCTAGGTCGACTCAGCCTCAAATGAGTACCTGGTGCGGTGTGTAAACATTGCCACT
The DNA here is from genome assembly GCF_048934315.1 of Petromyzon marinus. NCBI lineage: Eukaryota > Metazoa > Chordata > Hyperoartia > Petromyzontiformes > Petromyzontidae > Petromyzon > Petromyzon marinus. The sequence continues at coordinate 398,201 of NW_027422634.1, read as the reverse complement.
AGGGAGACAAAGGCGGTCGGGCGTGGTGCTGGCCACCCACCCCCTCGTGTACCGTTCCGGCCTTCATAGGTGCTCGCTAACAGCACTTGCCCCTACAGTCTGTTAAGGCTATATGGGGGATCTTTATCTTTGTATGTGAGTGGGTGTGGGTGAGTGAGTGTCTGTGTGAGTGAGTGTCTGTCTGTGTCTTTGTCTGTGTACGTGAGTGTCTGTGCGAGTGTGTGAGTCTGTGTGTGTGTGAGTGTGTGTGTGTCTGTGTACGTGAGTGTCTGTGAGTGAGTGTGTCTGTGTGAGTGAGTGAGTGTGTGAGTGTGTGTGTGCGTGTCTGAGTGTGTGTGTGTCTGTGTACGTGAGTGTCTGAGTGAGTGTGTCTGTGTGTGTGTCTGTGTGAGTGAGTGTCTGAGTGTCTGAGTGTGTGTGCGTCTCTGTGAGTGTGTGAGTGTCTGTATGAGTGTTTCTGTGTGAGTGTGTGTGTGAGTGTCTGTGTGAGTGAGTGTTTGTGTGAGTGAGTGTCTGAGTGCGTGTGCGTCTCTGTGAGTGAGTGTCTGAGTGCGTGTGCGTCTCTGTGAGTGTGTGTGTGAGTATCTGTGTGAGTGAGTGTCTGTGTGAGTGTGTGTCTGAGTGAGTGTGTCTGAGTGAGTGTGTCTGTGTGAGTGAGTGTGTGAGTGAGTGAGTGTGTCTGAGTGAGTGTGTCTGTGTGAGTGAGTGTGTGAGTGAGTGTGTGAGTGAGTGAGTGTCTGAGGGCGTGTGCGTCTCTGTGAGTGTGTGTGTGAGTATCTGTGTGAGTGAGTGTCTTGTGTGAGTGAGTGTGTGTCAGTGTATGTCTGTGTGTGTGTATGTGTCTGTGTACGTGAGTGTCTGTGTGAGTGTGTGTGAGTGAGTGTCTGTGAGTGAGTGTCTGTGTGTGTCTGTGTGTGTGTGTGAGTGAGTATCTGTGTGTCTGTGTGAGTGAGTGTCTGTGTGAGTGAATGTGTCTGTGTGTGTGTGTCTGTGTACGTGAATGTCTGTGAGTGAGTGTCTGTGTGAGTGAGTGTATGTGTGAGTGTGTGTCTCTGTGTGTGAGTGTCTGTGTGAGTGAGTGTCTGCGTGAGTGAGTGTCTGTGTGAGTGAGTGAGTGTCTGTGTGTGTGAGTGTGTGTCTGTGTGTGTGTATGTCTGTGAGTGAGTGTCTGTGTGAGTGAGTGAGTGTCTGTGTGAGTGTCTGTGTGAGTGAGTGAGCGTGTCTGTGTGTGTGTGTCTGTGTGTGTGTGTGTCAGTGTATGTCTGTGTGTGAGTGTGTGCGTGGTGGTAGTCCAGCTGGTTACCGGGTCGAGCGGGTGGAGCGTGCCAGGTGGACTATGAGGGTGGACCGTGCAGGATGAACGATAGTAGTTGTAGTTGCAATACGAGCAGGAGGGTGACGTGTTGTGTCTAGGCTCTAGAATTCCCGACTTGACCTCCGTTTCATTTTAATTATTCTCTTATCAACGGTGGCTACTACGCTCACGGAGATTTGGATGATTTGGTGGTGTGGGTGGGTGGTGTGGGTGGGTGGGTGGTGTGGGTGGGTGGGTGGGTGATGGTGGGTGGGTGGGTGGGTTTGGGTTACCCGTGGCCATGCGAAGGTCAATTTACTTTTGGGGCTTGCTTGGGGTAACGGGTGGTGGTGGTGATGGTGGTGGTGGTGTCCAGGGATTTTCGTGGGGGGCTCTTAGGGGGCCCCCCAATCCCTCCCCACCCTCTCCACTTTGGGTTGGTGGGGGGGTGGTGGTGGTGGTGGTGGGGGGTGACTCTGTTGGGTTCAAGGATTTTCAATAAACTACAGGACGTGGATCTGAGCTGGTGACCTGCGTATTGTGTGTGGTGTAGTGTGTGGTGTAGTGTGTGGTGTGTGTGGTGTAGTGTGGTGTGTGTAGTGTAGTGTGTATAGTGTGTGTCTAGTGTGGTGTGTAGTGTGTGTAGTGTGTATAGTGTGTGTAGTGTGTGTGGTGTAGTGTGGTGTAGTGTAGTGTGTATAGTGTGTGGTGTAGTGTAGTGTGTGGTGTAGTGTGTGGTGTAGTGTAGTGTGTGTGTACTACACTGTGTGTGTGTACTACACTGTGTGTGTAGTGTGGTGTGTGTGTACTACATTGTGTGTGTACTACACTGTGTGTGTGTGTACACTGTGTGTGTGTGTACTACACTGTGTGTGTGTGTACACTGTGTGTACTACACTGTGTGTGTGTGTGTACACTGTGTGTGTGTGTGTGTACACTGTGTGTGTGTACTACATTGTGTGTGTGTACTACACTGTGTGTGTGTGTGTACACTGTGTGTGTACACTGTGTGTACTACACTGTGTGTGTGTACACTGTGTGTACTACACTGTGTGTGTACACTGTGTGTGTGTGTACACTGTGTGTGTACACTGTGTGTGTGTGTGTACACTGTGTGTGTACACTGTGTGTACTACACTGTGTGTGTACTACACTGTGTGTGTGTACACTGTGTGTGTACTACACTGTGTGTGTACACTGTGTGTGTGTGTACACTGTGTGTGTACACTGTGTGTGTGTGTGTACACTGTGTGTGTACACTGTGTGTACTACACTGTGTGTGTGTACACTGTGTGTACTACACTGTGTGTGTACACTGTGTGTGTGTGTACACTGTGTGTGTACACTGTGTGTGTGTGTGTACACTGTGTGTGTACACTGTGTGTACTACACTGTGTGTGTACTACACTGTGTGTGTGTACACTGTGTGTGTACTACACTGTGTGTGTACACTGTGTGTGTGTGTACACTGTGTGTGTACACTGTGTGTGTG